>NC_140590.1:1649091085-1649363445 GCF_964204655.1 Triturus cristatus | reverse complement strand
AAACCACCACCAACCCACACATTTCCCCTTTCCTTTCCTCCCTTTCCTTTCCTTCCTTTCCCTTTCCTCCTTCCTTTCCTTCCTTTCCTTTCCTCCCCTTTCCTCCCCTTCCCTTCCTTCCCTTCTTCTCCTTCCCTTTCCTCCCTTTCCTCCCTCCCTTTCCTCCCTTCCCTTTCCTCCCCTTTCTTTCCTCCCTTTCCTCCCCTTTCCTTCCCCTTTCCTCCCTTTCCTCCCCTTTCCTTCCTCCTTTCCTCCCCTTTCCTTTCCCTCCCCTTTCCTTCCCTCCCCTTTCCTTCCCTCCCCTTTCCTTTCCTTTCCTTTCCTTTCCTTTCCTTTCCTTTCCTTTCCTTTCCTTTCCTCCCCTTTCCTTTCCTTTCCTCCCCTCTCCTTTCCTCCCCTTTCCTTTCCTCCCCTTTCCTTTCCTCCCCTTTCCTTTCCTTTCCTCCCCTTCCCTTTCCTCCCCTTTCCTCCCCTTTCCTTCCCTTCCCTTTCCTCCCCTTTCCTCCCCTTTCCTCCCCTTCCCTTTCCTCCCTTCCCCTCCCCTTTCCTCCCTCCCCTCCCCTCCCCTTTCCTTTCCTTTCCTTTCCTCCCCTTTCCTTTCCTCCCCTTTCCTTTCCTCCCCTTTTCTTCATTATGCCTCCTCTCGTATACCCTTCCAAACTAACCCAACCAATCCGCTTCCCTGTCTCCTCCTATAACCCTTACATTCCCTTCCTCCCTCTATACCCCTTTCCTTTCTCCTCCCATATCCTTTCCCTTCCTCCTGCTATACTTTGCCCTTTTTCCTCCCATATCCTTTCCCTTCCTCCTGCTATACTTTGCCGTTTTTCCTCCCATATCCTTTCCCTTCCTCCTGCTATACTTTGCCCTTTTTCCTCCTATATCCTTTCCCTTCCTCCTGCTATACTTTGCCCTTTTTCCTCCCATATCCTTTCCCTTCCTCCTGCTATACTTTGCCCTTTTTCCTCCCATATCCTTTCCCTGCCTCCTGCTATACTTTGCCCTTTTTCCTCCTATACCCCTTCCCTCCCTCCTCCTATACCCCTTCCCTCCCTCCTCCTATACCCCTTCTCTCCCTCCTCCTATACCCCTTCTCTCCCTCCTCCTATACACCTTCCCTCCCTCCTGTACACCTTCCCTCCCTCCTTCTATACCCCTTCCCTCCCTCCCCTATACCCCTTCCCTCCCTCCTCCTACACCCCTCCCCTTCCTCCTCCTATACCACTTCCCTTCCCTGTTGTCTCCTCCTATACACATTCCATTCCCTTCCCTTCCCTGTCTCCTACACCCCTTCCTTTCCCTATCTCCTCCTACACCCCCTTCCTTTTCCTCCTCTTTCCTGTCCTCTCCTATACCCATTCCTTTCCCTGTCCCTCCTGTACCCCTTGCCTTCCCTTCCCTGTTTCCTCCTATACCTCTTCACTGTCTCCTCCTGTACCCTTTCCTTTCCCTTCACTTCCCTGCCTCCTCCTATACCTTTTATCTTCCATTCCCTGTTTCCTCCTATACCCGTGCCCGGTCTCCTCCTAAACTCCTTCCCTGTCTCCTCCTATACTCCTTCCCTGACTCCTCCTATACCCCTTCCATATACCCCTTACCTTCCATGTCTCCTCCTATACCACTCCCCTGTCTCCTCCTATACCCCTTCCCTGTCAACTCCTATACCCCTTCCCTCTTCCCTTTTCCCCTCTTCCCCTTCTCTTCCCGCCCCCCTTTCCATTTACCTTTCCTTCCCTTCCCATACCCTCCACTCTCTTTCCCTTCCCCCTTCCCTTTACCCTCCGCTCCCCTCCTCTTCCCATCTCCCTTTCCTTTCTCCTCCCTTTTCTTTGCCCTTCCCCCTTTCATATTCGCCTTCCCTTCATTTGCCTTCCCTGCCCTTCCTTTCGCTTTCCTTGTGTCTGCCTATACCCTTCCAACCCCCACTTTACCTCCCATTCCTTCTTCCCTTCCCAGTCTCCTCCTATTACCCTTCCATTCCATGTCTCCTCCTATACGCCTTCCCTATCTCTTTCTATACCCTTTCCCTTCCCTGTTTCCTCCTATACCCCCACTCTTCCCTTCCTTTTTTCTCCTATACTCAGTCCCTTCCCTGTCTCCTCCTATTCCCCTGCCTTTCCTGTCTCCTCCTCTATCCCTACCCTTCCTTGTCTCCTCCCATACCACTCCCCTGTCTCCACCTATCCCCTTCCCTTTCTCCTCCTATACAGTTTCAATTTCTCCTTGTATACCCCCTTCCCTTCCCTGTTTCCTCCTATACCCTTTCCTTCCATTCCCTTAATTCCCTTCCCTATCTATACCCCTTCCCTTCCTTTTTCCCTTCCCACTTCCCTTCTCTTCTCCCTTCCTTTATCTTTCCTTCCATTTATCCCTCCCCCTCCCTTCCCCTCCCCTCCCCTTCTCCCTTCCCTTTCCCCTACCCCTTTCATTTCTCCTTCGCCCTTTGCTTTGCCCTTTCCTTTGCCCATTTCCCCTTTTCATTTCCCCTTCCCTGTCTCTGCCTTTACCCTTCCAACCCCCACATTCCCTCTCTTTCCTTCTTCTTTCCTCTTCCCGGTCTCCTCATATTACCCCTCCCGGTCTCCTCCTATACTCCTCTCTTTTTCCCCATACTCTTTACCTTTTTTCTCCTATACCCCATCCCTCCCCTGTCTCCTACACCCCTTCCCTGAATCCTACTATACACCTCCCCTCTCTTACCTGTCTCCTCCTTCATCTCTACCCTTCCCAGTCCCCTCCTATACCTATACCCCTTCCCTTCCATTCCTTTTGCTGTCTGCTCCTATACCCCTTCCCTGTCTCCTCGTATACCCCTTCCCTTCATTGTCTCCTATACCCCTTCGCTTCCCCACACGCCTTCCCTCCCCTTCCTTGTCTCCTCCTATACCCCTTCCCTCTACCCCTCTTATTCTCTTCTCTTCTCTTCCTTCCCTCTTTCCATTTACCTTTCCTTCCCATACCCTCCACTCCCCTTCCCCCTTCCCTTTACCCTCCGCTCCCCTCCCCTCCCCATCCCATCTCCCTTTCCTTGCTCCTCCCTTTCCTTTTCCCTTTCCCCCTTCCCTTTCACACTTTCATATTCCCCTTCCCTTCACTTGCCTTCCCTGCCCTTCCTTTCCCTTTCCTTGTGTCCGCCTATACCCTTCCAACACCCACTTTACCTCCCGTTCCTTCTTCCCTTCTCTTCCCTTCATAATCTCCTCCTATTACCCTTCCATTCCGTGTCTCCTCCGATACGCCTTCCCTATCTCTGTCTATACCCTTTCCCTTCCCTGTCTCTTCCTATACCCCACTCTTCCCTTCCCTTTTTTCTCCTATACTCCGTCCCTTCCCTGTCTCCTCCTATTCCCCTGCCTTCCCTGTCTCCTCCTCTATCCCTTACGTTCCTTGTCTCCTCCCATACCACTTCCTTGCCTCCGCCTATACCCTTCCCTTTCTCCTCCTATACTCCTTCCCTTCCTTTTTCCCTTCCCTTCCCTTCTCTTCTCCCTTCCTTTATCTTTCCTTCCATTTATCCCTCCCCCTCCCCTCCCTTTCCCTTCCTTCACCTCCCCTTCTCCCTTTCCTTTCTCCTTCTCCATTTGCTTTGCCCTTTCCTTTGCCCTTGTCCCCTTCTTCCTTTCTCTTCCCTGTCTCCTCATATTACCCCTCCCTGTCTCCTCCTATACTCCTCTCTTTTTCCCCATACTCATCTTTTGCCTCCTATACCCCATCCCTTCCCTGTCTCCTACACCCCTTCCCTGCCTCCTGCCATACCCATTCCCTCTCTTGTCTGTCCCCTATACCCCATCCCTGCCTCCTCCAATACACGTCCCCTCTCTTACCGGTCTCCTCCTTTATCTCTACCCTTCCCAGTCTCCTCCTATACCCCTTCCCTTCCCCACATGTCTTCCCTCCCCTTCCTTGTCTCCTCCTATACCCCTACCCTCTTCCCTTTTCCCCTCTTCTTCTCTTCTCTTCCTGCCCTCTTTCCATTTACCTTTCCTTCCCATACCCTCCACTCCCCTTCCCTTCCCCTTCCCTTTACCCTCCGCTCCCCTCCCCTTTTCCTTTCTCCCTTTCCTTTCTCCTCCCTTTCCTTTGCCCTTTCCCCCTTGCCTTTGCCGTTTCCCACTTTCATATTCCCCTTCCCTTCATTTGCCTTCCCTGCCCATCCTTTCCCTTTCCTTGTGTCCGCCTATACCCTTCCAGCACCCACTTTACCTCCCGTTCCTTCTTCCATTTTCTTCCCATTTCATGCCTCCTCCTATACGCCTTCCCTATCTCTTTCTACACCCTTTCCCTTCCCTGTCTCTTCCTATACCCCACTCTTCCCTTCCCTTTTTTCTCCTATACTCCGTCCCTTCCCTGTCTCCTCCTATTCCCCTGCCTTCCCTGTCTCCTCCTCTATCCCTTACCTTCCTTGTCTCCTCCCATACCACTTCCCTGTCTCCACCTATACCCTTTCCTTTCTCCTCCTATACCCTTCCCTTTCTCCTCCTATACCACTTCCCTGTCTCCTCCTCTACCCCTTCCCTTCCTTTCTCCCTTCCCCCTTCCCTTCTCTTCTCCATTCCTTTATCTTTCCTTCCATTTATCCCACCCCTTCCCCTCCACTCCCCTCCCCCCTTCCCTTTCCCCTCCCCCTTTCCTTTCTCCTTCTCCCTTTGCTTTGTTTTTTCCGCTTTCCTTTGCCAATTTCACCTTTTCATTTTCCCCTTCCCTTCATTTCCCTTCCCTGCCCTTCCCTGTCTCCGCCTATACCCTTCCAACCCCCACTTACCCTCTCTATCCTTTTTCCTTTCTCTTCCCTGTCTCCTCATATTACCCCTCCCTGTCTCCTCTGATACTCCTCTCTTTTTCACATACTCCTTATCTTTTTCCTCCTATACCCCATCCCTTCCCTGTCTCCTACTGTACCTATTCCCTCTCTTACCTGTCCCCTATACCCCTTCCCTGCCTCCTCCAATACACCTCCCCTCTCTTACCTGTCTCCTCCTTTATCCCTACCCTTCCCAGTCTCCTCCTATACCCCTTCCATTCCTTTCCCTGTCTGCTCCTATACCCCTTACCTGCCTCTTCCTATACAACCTTCCCTGTCTCCTCCTATGCCCCTTCCCTTCAGTCTCCTATACCCCTTCCCTGTCTCTTCTATACCCCTTCACTTTCCCGTCTCCTTCTATACCCCTTCCCTTTACTGTCTCCTCCTCCTATACCCCTTCCTTTCCCTGTGTCTTTTATACCCTCCCCTTCCCTTCTCCCCTTCTTCCCTTCTCCCTTCTTTTCCCTTCCCCTTCTATTCCCTTTACCCTCCATCCCCATTTCCTTTCCCCTTCACCCTTTCCTTTACCCTTTCCTCTTTACTTTGCCCTTTTGCCCTTTTCCTTTTCTGCTTCTCTTTCCCCTTCCCTGCCTCCTCTTATACCCCTTCTCTTCCCTTCCTCGTCTCCTACTATACCCCTGCCCTTTCCTTCCCTGTCCTATACCCATTCCCTTTCATCCCGTCTCCTCCTATACCCCTTTCCTGTCTCCTACTAAACCCCTTCCCTGTCTCCTCCTATACCCCTGCCCTTCCCTTCTATGTCTCCTCCTATACCCCTTCCCTGTCTCGTACGCTTTTCCTCCCCTTACCTGTCTCCTCTTAAACCCCTTCCCTCTTCCCTTTTCTCTTCCCCCCCTTCTCTTCCCTTCTCCCATCAATTACCTTTCCTTCCCTTCATCCCACCCCCTCCCATCCCCTCCACTCCACTCCCCTCCCATTCCCCCTTCCCTTTCCCCTCCCTCTTTCCTTTCTCCTTCTCCCTTTGCTTTGCCCTTTCGTTTTCCCTTTCCATTTCCCCCTTCTCGTCATTTCCCTTCCTTTCCCTGTCTCTGCCTATACCCTTGGAACCCCCACTTTCCCTCTTTCCATCTCCTCCCTTCCCCTTCCCTGCTTCTTCATATATCTCTTCCCTGTCTCTTCCTTTGCCCCTTCCATTCCCTGCCTCCTCCTTTACCCCTTCCCTGTCTTCTCCTATACCCCTTCCCTTCCTTGTCTCCTTCTATACCCCTACCCATTCCCTGCCTCCTTTCATACCCCTTATCATCCCTGTCTCCTCCTCTATCCCTTCCCACCCCTTCTGTCTCCTACTTTACCCCTCCCCTTCCTTTATTCCCTCCCCTTCCTTTATTCCCTCCCCTTCCCTTCTCCCTTCCCTCCCCTCTTACCGTCCATTCCACTTCCGTTCCATTTCTCCTCCCCTTTCCTTCCCAATTTTCTTTCCCTTACCCCTTTCCTATCCCTCCCGCCTTCCCATTTGCTTTACTCTTCCCCCTTTTCCTTTTCCTTTGCATTGTCCCCTTTTCCCTTGTCCGTTTGCCCTTCCCCTTCCTCTTCCATTCCCTTCCCTGCCCTTCCTGTCCCTTCCCTGTCTCCGTCTTTACCCTTCCAACCCCATCTTTCCATCCCTTTTCTTCTTCCCTTCCTCTCCGTTCCTTTACTTTTCCTTTCCGTCCCTTCCTTTCCTTGTTCTCTGTCCTATCCCCTTCCAAACTCTCCCATCCTCTTCCCTTTCATGTCTTTCCCTATGCCTCCTTTCCTTTCCTTTCCTTCCCCTTCCCTCCCCTTTCCTATGTTTCCGCTTCTCTTTCTTCCCCTCCCCCTCTCACTTCCCCTTCCCTTTTTCCCTTTTTCCATTTTCCCCCTCCCCTTCTCTCCCCTTAGCTTTTCTTTCCTTCCCTTCTCTTTCCATTCCTTTCCATTCTTTCTGTCTCCTCTAATACCCTTCCGTTCCATCTTACATATCTGTCTTCTGTCCAATACCCTTCTAACTCCACCCATCCCTTTCTACTGTCCTGTGCCCTTCCCTGTCTCTCCTCTCCCTATTTATAATTTTTTAATCAACCTAAAACCCTAAGATTACCCTTACTACCCCCATACCCCATCGTAAATTACCCTTAGCACTCCAAACTCCAAAACCCATACCCATCCTGAACCCCTAAATTACCCTTGATACCCCAAAACCCATACCCCCCATAACTTGAAAATTACCCCTGGCACCCCAAAACCCATAGCTACCCTGAGCCCTTCAATTACCCTTAGCACCCCATAACCACCCTGAACCCTAAAATTACCATTGGCACCCCAAAACCTAGACTTACCCTAAACACTAAAATTACCATTGGCACCCCAAAGCCCATACACCCCATAACTCTAAAAATAAAGTTGGCACCCCAAAACCCATGCCGACCGTCAACCCTAAAATTATCCTTGGCAGCCCAAAACCCATACCAACCATGAACCCTAAAATTAGCCTTAGCACCCCAACCCCCATACCCCCAAAAATAACCTTAGCACCTCATATGTACAATGTACCCTAAAATTACCCTTGGCACCCCAAAACCCATACCCACCTTGAAACCTAAAATTACCCTTGGCACCCCAAAACCCATACCTCCCATAACCCCAAAATAACCTTGGCACCCCAAATCCCATACCTACAATGAACCCACAAATTGCCCTTAGCACCCCAAAAACAATACTCACTCTGAACCCTAAAATTACCATTGGCACCCTAAAATCCACACACTCTGAAACCCAAAATTTCCCTTGGCACCCCCATACCCATACCCACCCTGAACCCCAAATTACCCTTGGCACCCCAAAACCCATACCCAGTCTCAACCCTAAAATGAACCTTAGCACCCCAAAACCCATACCTACCCTGAACCCTAAAATTACCCTTAGCACCCCAAAACCCATACCCACCCTGAAACCTAAAATTACCCTTGGCACCCCAAAACCCATTCCTCCATTAACCGCCAAAATAACCTTGGCACCCCATACCTACAATGCACCCTAAAATTACCCTTAGCAGCCCAAAACACATACCCACCCTGAAACATTAAACTACCCTTGGCACCCCAAAACCCATAACCACTCTGAACCCTAAAATTACCTTTTTCACCCCAAAACCAATACCTAAAATTACACGTGGCACCCCAAAACCCATACCCCATAACCCCAAAAATAACCTTGGCACCCCAAAACCCATACCTAAAATGAACCCTAAAATTACCTTTAGCACCCCAAAACCCATACTCACCCTGAACCCGTAAATTACCCTTGGCACACCAAAACCCATACCGAGAACTAAAATTACCATTGGCACCCTAAAATCCATACCCTCCCTGAACCCTAAGGTTAACCTTGGCACCCCAAAAACCACACCCACACTGAACCCCAAAATTACCCATACCAATCCTGAATTTTAAAATGGCCCATGGCATCCCAAAACCCATACTAATCCTTAGCCCTAAAATTACCCTTTGCACCCCAAAACCCACACCCACCCTGAGCCCTAAAATTAAAATTACCATTGGCACCCTAAAATCCATACCAAACCTGAACAATAGAATTACCCTTGGCCTCAAAACCCACAATCACCCTGAACCCCAAAATTAAAATTACCATTGGCACCCTAAAATCCATACTAAACCTGAACAATAGAATTACCCTTGGCACACCAAACCCATACCCAGTCTTAAACCTAAAAGGACCCTGAGCACCCCAAATCCCATACCTACCCTGATCCCCAAAATTACCCTTGGCACCCCAAAACCCATGCCCCCATAACCCGAAAATAACCTTGGCACCCCATACCTACAATGTGCCCTAAAATTACTCTTGGCACCCCAAAACCCATACACCCCATAACCCCAAAAATAACCTTTGTACCCCATGCCTAAAATGTACTCTAAAAAGACCCTTAGCAGCCCACAACCCATACCCACCCTGAAACCTTAAATTACCCTTGGCACCCCAAGACCCATAACCACCCTGAACTCTAAAATTACCATTTGCACCCCAAAACAAATACCTAAAATTACCCGTGGCACCCCAAAACCCATACCCCCATAACCCCAAAAACTAACCTTGGCAACCCAAAACCCATACCTACAATGAACCCTAAAATTACTTTAGCACCCCAAAACCCATACTCAGGATGCTAAAACTACCCTTGGCTCCCCAAAACCCATACCAACCCTGAACTTTAAAATGACCCTTGGTACTCCAAAACCCATACACTCCCTGAGCCCTAAAAATACCCTTGGCACCCCAAAACCCACATCCACCCTGAACCCTTAAATTATCCTCGACAACCCAAAACCCACACCCACCCTGACCCCTAAAATTACTCTTGGCACCCCAAAACCCATACCCACCTTGAGCCCTAAAATTACCATTGGCACCCTTAAACCCACATCCTCCCTGAACCCTAAGGGTACCCTTGGCACCCCAAAATCCACACCCACCTGGAACCCCAAAATTACCCATGGCACCCCAAAACCCATAGTCACCCGGAACCCCAAAATTACCCTTGGCACCCCAAAACCCATACCCAGGCTCAACCCTAAAATGAATCTTGGCAGCCCAAAATCCACACCCACCCTGAACCTTTAAAATTAAAATTACCATTGGAACCCTAAAATCCATACCAAACCTGAACAATAGAATTACCCTTGGCACCCCAAAACCCACACCCACCCTGAACCCCAAAATTTCACTTGGCACCCATAACCACCCTGAACCCCATGATTACCCTTGGCACACCAAACCCATACCCAGTTTCAACCCTAAAATTACCCTGAGCACCCCAAATCCCATACCTACCCTGGACCCCAAAATTACCCTTGGCAGCCCAAAACCCATACACCCATAACCCGAAAATAACCTTGGCACCCCATACCTACAATGTGCCCTAAATAGACCCTTAGCAGCCCAAAACCCATACCCACCCTGAAACCTTAAATTACCCTTGGCACCCCAAAACCCATAACCACCCTGAACTTTAAAATTACCATTTGCACCCAAAACCAATACCTAAAAATTACCCGTGGCACCCCAAAACCCATACCCCCATAACCCCAAAAATAACCTTGGCAACCCAAAACCCATACCTACAATGAACCCTAAAATTACTTTAGCACCCCAAAACCCATACTCAGGATGCTAAAACTACCCTTGGCTCCCCAAAACCCATACCAACCCTGAGCCCTAAAAATACCCTTGGCACCTCAAACCCACATCCACCCTGAACCCTTAAATTATCCTCAAACCCAAAACCCATACCCACCCTGACCCCTTAAATTACTCTTGGCACCCCAAAACCCATACCCACCTTGAGCCCTAAAATTACCATTGGCACCCTTAAACCCACACCCTCCCTGAACCCTTAAATTATCCTTGGCACCCCAAAACCCACACCCATCCTGAACCCTAAAATTACCCTTCGCACCCCAAAACCCATACTCACGCTGAATCCTAAAATTACCATTGGCACCCTAAAACCCATACCTACCCTGAACCCTAAAATTACCCTTAGCACCCCAAAACCCATACTCGCTCTGAACCCCAAAATTATCCTCGACACCCCAAAACCAACACCCACCATGAACCCTAAAATTACCCTTGGCATCCCAAAACCCAAACCCACCCTGAACCCCAAAATTATCCTTGGCACCTCAAGACCCATACCCACCCTGAAACCCAAAACTATCCTTGGCACCCCAAAACTCATACCCACCCTGAACCCTAAAATTGACCTACGCACCCCAAAACCCATACCCACTCTGAACCCTAAAATTAACCTTGGCACCATAAAGACCCATACCCCCCATAACCCTAAAACAACCCTTGGCGCACAAAAACCCATACCTGCCTAAACCCTATAATTACCTTTAGCACCCCAAAACCCATACCCACTCTGAACCCTAAATTAACACTTGTCACTCTAAAATCCATACCCACCTTCAAATCTAAAATTATCCTTTACACCCCAAAACGCATAAATATAATTACCATTAGCACCCCAAAACCCATCCCCACCCTGAATCCTAAAATTACCCTTGGCACCCCAAAACCCATAATCACCCTGAACCCTAAAATTACCGTTGGCACCCCAAAACCCACACCCACCCTAAATCCTAAAATTGTCCTTGGCACCCCAAAACACATACTCTGAACCCTAAAACTACCCTTGGCTTCCCAAAACCCATACCCACCCTGAACTTTAAAATGACCCTTGGTAACCCAAAACCCATACCCACCCTGAGCCCTAAAATTACCCTTGGCATCCCAAAACCCACAACCACCCTGAACCCTTAAATTATCCTCAACACCCCAAAACCCGCACCCAACCTGACCCCTAAAATTATCCTTGGCACCCCAAAACAAATACCCTCCCTTCTAATTGGAAAAATGCTACATTACTTTCAGTTAATGCATGGTGGGAATGGATTATTTTTCTTAGACGTGGGCAATGCTCATGTCCACAAACTACTAATGATTCATCTCCTTACAGGTCTAACATGTGGTCTAGTCTTGATTCTTATATTATTGCATGTTCCTCAATTTAAAGCATGCATTTTAGTCTTCACCACTCAATGTACGGTCAATGTAGCCCCTTTTTTGTTTTCATTATCATTTATCTCTTTTTTATGCAATAGTTTTGTTATAAGTATTATATGTAGATGCAAATAGCTGTTTATATTCCTTATTTTGCAATGCGTTTTTAAAATTCACAGTTCAGTGTTATTCTCTGTATTGTGTTTAATATTTATGAAAAATACATTTAATAAACAAATTTGAACACAAAAAAAGTCTTTCTTGTTCAACTTTTCTTGTTAAAGGGTGAGACGGTTTGTGTTTTTCATGCTCAGTTCAGTTTGCTCTCCAAGCTGTTGTATCTTTGGGCTAGCGCAAATGGGAATGAATGGAAGAGATGGAAAAGTAGAATTAGGGGTGGAAGGGAACGGGAAAGGAGGGAAGGTCAGGGAATATAAGTGAAAGTCGAGAGGAGAGCCAGGGAACTAAGGACGACAAAGGAAGTGAAGAGAAGGGCAAGGAGGGGAATAGGAGATAGTGAAGGTGGGAAGGAGAGAGGAAAGACAGGCAAGGGAAGGAAGCTATAATAAGGGGAAGGAGAGGAGAGGGCGAAGAAAGGAAAAGGGTGGAGAAGGAGATAGGAGAGGGAGGGATTGAAGGAAAGTGCATGGAAATGGGAAAGCTGAGGAGAGTGGATATGAGAAGAGAAGAGTGGAGAGATAGGTAAGGGAAGTGAAAGGGAGAGCCAAAATAGGGAAGGCATGTAGGGAAAGTTAAAGGAGAGTGGAGAAGGAGAGCTAGAAAAGTAAGGAAGAGAACCGAATGGAAGGGAAGAGGGAAGGGAATAGAAGTGGAAAGGGAGGGGAAGGGAGAGTTAGACAGGAAAGTAGAAATAGGGAAGGGAACGGAAAGGAGTGTAAGGGAGTAGAGGTAAGGAGAAACAATGGAAGGAATAGGTAGAAAAGTTGGGGAGTGGAGGGGAACAAGGGGGAGAGAAATTAAGGGTGGAAGTGAGGGGTGAAAAGAGAGGGAAAGAAAATGGTAAGAGGCAAGGGAAGGGATTAGAAGAGATAAAGGGGGAGCAGGAGATAAGGCATGAGGAGTATAAGGAAAAGGGAGAGAAGAGATGGGGAGGAGATGGCAGGGGAGATGAGAAAAGGCAAGGGAAGGAAGGGGAGAATATAGGAAGGGAAACAGAGGAACTAGGGGGCATATTATCAAGCCAGGCGATAAAATTATCGCCGCTTTAGCGGCAGAAAACTGCAGCTAAAACGGCGATAATGGGCTTGACAATATGCTCTATGGAATTCCAATTGAAGCCCATGTTAGACGTCCTTCACATTTAACATGGGCTTCAATTGGAATTCCATAGAGCATATTATCAAGCCCAAGAGCGGCGATAATTTTATCGCCTGGCTTGATAATATGCCCCCAGAAGAGAACGGAAGAGGGGAGTTAAAGGTAAGGAAAGGTGAGGAGAGGGGATGGGAGGAGAGGCAAGGCAGGGAAGCGGAGAAATGAGAAAGGAAGAGAATGGAATGAATGGTAATACTAGAGGTGATAGGGAAGGATGAAAGGAATGGAAGGAACGTCAAGAAAAGTGTATGTAAAGGGGAAGAGACACTGAGGAGATGAGAAGAGTGGAGAGACAGGGAAGGGAAGTAAAGGAGAGATCTACTAGAAAAGGGAAGAGTTAGGGTAGTAAGGAAGAGAAATGAAGGGGAAAGGAATGGAAGGGAAGAGTAAAGAAAAGGGGAGAGGAGAGGAGAACAGAGAAGAGGAGAGGAAAGGAGAGGGGGAGAGAAGAGAGGAGAGGAGAGGACAAAGAGTAGCAGAGAAGGAAAGGTTTGGGAGAAAGAGGAGTGTACAGATGGAGAAGAAAGGGAAGGGGATGGAAGAGAAGGGAAGGGAAGGGAAGGGAAAGGGGAAAGGGTGGAAGGATAGTTAAAAAGACCGGGAAGGGTAGATGGGGAAAGAAATGGGCAAAGAAAGGAAGGGAAGGGAAAGAAGAAGAGAAAGGGAAGGGGAAGAACGGGGGAGGGGATAGAAGAGATAAAGAAACTAATGGGAAGGGAAAGGAAAGCAAGGGAAGGGGAGAGAATAGATTGGGAAGGAAGTGAAGTAAGGGGGTGGGAGAGGAGGGATAGGGAATGGAGGGGAATGGGAGAATGAGAAGGAGGGTAGGGACGGAAAGAGTATGTAGAGGGGAAGGGAATGGGAAAGGAGGTATGAAAAGATGGGGAAGGGAAGGGTAGAGAAAAGAAGAGCTAGGGAAGAGGGAGTGAAAGGGGAGGGGAGGGTACTTGAGGGAAGGCTCAAGTAGAGGGGAGATAGTCGAAGGAGGGAATGGAAGTTAGGGGAAGGGATCAGTAGGGGAGAGAAGAGACAGAAAAGGAAGGAAGTCAGAAAAGGAAAATGAAGCCATGAGAAGGGAAAGGGAGGGAAGGGGAGAGGAGTGATAGGGAAGCAAAGGAGGGAGGCAAGGGAAGGGAGGAAAGATATGGAAGGGATAGGGTAGAAAGAAAAGAAAGGGCAGGGAAGAAAAATGAAGGAAGGTGAGGAGAGTCTAGAGGAGAGAAGAGCAGGAGAGAAGGGTTGCAGGGGAAAGTAAACTGGAGAAGAAAGGAGACATAGGTAAGGGGAGAGGTAAGGCAGGGAAGGAGAGATATAGGGACGCGAAACAGGAAAGATAGAGGAGAGGAGAGAAGAGAAGCGGATAGTGGACGGGAAGGTGAGAGCAGATGGGAGAGGAGAGGCAATGAGGGAAGTAGATAAAAGGGAAGAGGGAAGGAAAAGAGAGGATACATAAGCAATGGAAGAGAAGGAAAGGGATAGAAGGGAGAGGAGCCATATGGAAGGGACAGGAAAGGGAAGGAGAGATAGGCAATGGGAGGGGGAAGAGGGATGGAAAGAAATGTGAATTGTAAGGGAGGCAAGGAAGTGGAAGATGCAGAGAGGGGATAGGAATTAAGAAATGGGGAGGGAGGTGAACGGAAGGGAAGAGTTGAGACAGCGAAGGTAGGGGGTGGGAAAGAGAGGAAGAAGGGCAGAGAATGGGAAATTATATAAAAATTAAGGTTGTAAGGAAGGAAAGGGGAATGGTGGGGAGGCGAGGGGAGAAAAGGGAAGGTGCAAGGAAAGCAGAAATAGAAGGGAAAGGGCATAGGAAGGGAAAGGGAATGTTAAGGGAGAGATATTGAAGGGAGGGATGGGGTGGGGATGAAAGGGAAGGGATAGAAGGGATAGAGAAGCAAAGAATGCATGGGAAAGGGAGAGGAGAGGAAGGTAAAGGCATAAAGGGAAGGGGAGAGGAGAGATAGGGAAGAAAGGAACAGAAGGGAAGGAGGGGGAAGTGAGGGGAGAGATAACCTAGAGAAGGGTAGGGGAAGGGTAAAGGAAATGAATGGAGGGGAGAGGGGAGGAGAGATGGGAAGGACAGAAGGGAAGGAGAGGCAAGAGAAGATGAGCCAAGAGATAGGGAATGGAGAGGCCGGGGGAAAAGGGAAGGGGAAGGAAAGGAAAGGATATGGAACAGGGGAAGGGATGGAAATTGAAGGTGAGGAGAGGAGAAGAGAGATAGGCAAGAGGCCTAAAGGGGAGACGAGCAACATGGCAGGAAGAAAGTGAGGGGAAGGAAAGAAGGGGAGGGAATGGTAGAGGAAGGAGAGATAGGGAAGTAAGGAAGAGATAGGAAAGGGAATGAAATGGAAGGGTAGATGAAAATGGATGGAAGTAAGAGGAAAGGCAATGAAAGGTAGGGACAAGAGGAGGGGGAGTGGAGGAGAGAGGGAGAAGAAAGGGAAGGAAGGGAATTGAAGGGAAATGGAAGTGAAGCAAAAGGAAGAGAAGCGAAGGAAAGGAAGAGGATGGAAGGGGAAAGGATAAAAGAGAAAGGGTAGGAAGGAAGGCGAGTGGAGTGGAGGGGAGAGGAAGGAAGGGGAAGAAAGGTAGGGGAGAGGCGATGTAGAGAAGAAAGGGGAAGGACATTTGAAGGGAAATGAGAAGGAAAAGTGAACAGAAGGGGATAGAAGACATTGGAAGGAGAAATGAGAGGAGAGTTAGGGAAGTGAAGTGAAGAGGAGATAGTCAAGGGAAGTGATGAGAACTAGCAAAGGGATATGGAGGAAAAGGAATGAAAAGGAAGGAGATGGGAGGGAAGGGGAAAGGCTATAAGAGATAGGGTAGAGAGGAAGGGAATGGCATTGGATGGGAAGTGGAGAAGAATGAAGGGTAGAGGAGAAGAGACATAGAGAAGGAAGGGATGGGAGGGAGAGAGGGAGGGGCCCCCTTCCCTTTCGGAGCCTGCTCGGCCTCACTGCCCCGACCTCCAGACGCCCGCAGCGGTCCTCTTCCTCCGGCGTCCCCGAGTGCAATGCTGCAGCTACCTGGTTACCAGCCTCTTATACCAAGGACACGTCACAATGGAGGCTTTTAAGCGTGTCATCATACATCACAACTCTGTGGGTGATACCATGGTTTCAGTTTAACAGGGGGAGCAGACAAGGTACTGGATTTATGCAATTTATTGAGAAAATAAAACTTTTTAGTTACAAAATGTTCCTGTGATGAACCTGAAAGAAGATCCCATCCTACCCGATATACTTTCCCAACAGTGGTCCCTCCTTTTCTCTCGCTGCGGTGGCGGCCTCCCCTCTGCATTTACCCTGCGCCTCGTGACATCACATTGGAGGGCCTATTACATCATAACGTTCCATTCACAGGATTCTGCTTCTGGTGCCGCTAGGAAGGCACGGGCCATTCAAGTGTATATTAACAAATGTGGCTGTTTTTAATGTTCGTTTAAAATAAATTACATTTTAATTGTACGTCTTATTCTCACAACTTGCTTGCACGGTGCCCCTTACATTGTCTGTCCAGTTTCTCCCCTCGAGTATTGTCCAGTAAACCGCATCATCCCTTTTAAGAAATGTTTGTATTGATAAATACAAACGTAATTGTGCTCAAACGGTGAATATTATAGTGAACATAAGGGGCCAGTCTTTGAGTCTCGACTCAGGAGACCTGTACTTCGAACCATGTGCGAAGCTGGCCGCTCGGTCAGGTCGTCCGTGGTGCGTCTGTAGATGTGGTTTCTATCGGTCTAATTGATAACAACTAAAAGCTGTTCTGGTGTCCTGCAGGAAGCACAGTGCACGCCTTTGCGGAAGGGCGAATGTGTAGTCTCAGATTGAAATGTCCAGGCCCAGCTCTTTACAACCTGTGCAGGAAAGGGGCGCTAATGTCTCATATATACGCATGGTTGAATAAACGTGAACATTTTGCCGCCTCGAATACCACCAGATAAGACCAGGGAATGCGGCGATAATTTTATCACCTGTCTTGATAATATGCCCCTATGATCTTTTGTGTTAGTCGGTGTTATTTTTGGGAGGATATGGCGTTACCTCTGATTCCCCTTTGTGATAGGTTTACATTATGTCAATCATGTTCTGTCTTCCGGTGAATGGCTTTGAAATTCCGCACCTGCTTTACAATCAGCCTCCAAGGTTCGGACCAGTCCTAGCATGTGCCATCCTCTCAGAAACAGAAGCGCCTCTTCGGTTTCAGCCCTGGCACCAGCAGGGGTACAAGAATTCAGTGTGTTGCTTGCGCTACCCAGAGCCTCACCTGTCTCCAGGGCTTTAAGTGGTCCGGATCCTGCCGGTGCTCAGCACCGCTATTTCTTTAAAGCGGGTGCAGAGATGGGTCCCTTACGGGCTCTCCATTTTTACCTTTAGGGTGGGAGAAAAAGCTTAACTCTGCAATAGTACCACCCTCATTGCTTTTGATTTAACTTCAAAGAGACTAATTTTTCAGTTTTCTATAGCGCAAACGTGGAGCAAACACGAGCACCAGCTACATTACACAAACACATATTCATGTTTTGAATCACAGGATGTTGAGCTGACCTGAGGCTCGAACCTGTTTTCTCGACTCGAAGTCGCTAGTTCTAGCCTTAGCCACAACCTCACCCACAAGAATGGAAGAATTTTCAGTATGATATACAACAAAGTCATAGTTGTTGCTTATTTGTCTTATGCAGTTTACAACCATTGACAAAGCCAATAGTTCTGGCTTTTTGTAGGTGTAAAGTTACTTGTGTTATATATCTGGATGAATGGAGAGAAGCAGCAAAAACCAGCGGGCAGCACATTATGCTAAGTACAGATTTTTAGCTTAAGTGTTCTAAGCCACGTCCTTAACTACATAGGCCACGCCCGTATGGGAGACCCCCAGTGTTTTCATCCTTCTTAAAGCCCTTCCTGTCTCCCAGTATCACTTCATGGGCCTGCAAAGGAAACATGAGAGAGCTCCAAACAAAGGTGGCATCTTGGAGTCAACCCAACCCAACCTCAATGGATTATTTTCATATATATTGCTAGTTTATTATTTGCTCTGAAAGCACAACAGCATTGTGAAAAAATTAATTCATTTTACATTATTAACATGAATGCAGTCTGTGCAGATGTGAAATAAACAAAATTCTGAATATGTGTAAAATACCATAATAGCAACGAAGAATGGAAAGAGAGGGCAGGACAGCCAAAGACTCTTCCACCCAGTCAGTCAGTCAAAAGTCTTTATTCGGTTTAAGTGCAAACCATAAAAGCATACTACAAT
This sequence comes from Triturus cristatus, assembly GCF_964204655.1. NCBI lineage: Eukaryota > Metazoa > Chordata > Amphibia > Caudata > Salamandridae > Triturus > Triturus cristatus. The sequence continues at coordinate 1,649,345,480 of NC_140590.1, read as the reverse complement.
AAATAGACTTAAAAATACAAATTTCATTTTAAATGATTACTGCCGATTAAAAACATATTGACACTAATTAATAAAGCAGGGCAACATGTCCGATTAAAAACATTAAAAAGGATACAATTCATTTCCTCAAAGAGCGAATTACAACAGATAAAAAATTCGCAATATTAAAAGTTTCCCAAACATCATTTAACATCTGAAGGTAAAGAAGAGCAGGTCTCACCTGAACAAAGCCTTTGTTTCTTAATATAGGGAATAAAAAGCGTTTCCTTATGTCAATAAAGTGCTCACAGAAGAAGAAAAAGTGTGTCATATCCTGAGTGGAAAAATTGTCACAGGAACAAGGGCCAAGATCAACAGCCCTTTTCCAGCCTTTCCCATCTCCAAACAAGAGGTGCAATTGATTTAGTCTAAATCTAGTCAGTAGGAAACGGTGATTTACATTTGTGACATAACCTAAATATGGTTCCATGGATGGTGTTGTCTTGCAGAGCTGATGAGCCCTGACAGTGTCCTTAACCAGCTCATTCCCTTCCCTATCCATGGAGGATATGTACATAAATGTTTCTTTACACCATTTAATGTCACCTTTCACTAGGGCCTCTGGGGATTGATATAATTCAGGTCTGCCTAACTTTGTGGCCAGGTTCTGAATATATTTCAGCCAGGGTATACGCGACCCATAGTCCAGCATTGTACAGTCTTTCATAATTGTGCGGTTCAGCTGTAGGTCCGGGTTAAGCCAAGTGCTAATCCATTTCAATAATGGAGCCAGAGCAATGCTATCTTCTACAAAACCGATTCCAAGTTCCTGATGGACATTAAAATTAGCAGTCGAGATTGGGACTGAAAGGAGGTTTTTTAGGAACCTATCCTCGACAATCTGAATACTTTTAACATTTTTAAAGCCCCATGTCTCAGCTCCATACAGTGCCAAAGAAAGGCACTTAGCTTTATAAACTTGAATAAGGGCCCTCATTGGTCTGGCACCTAGCTTTCTGGCAAAGCCAAGAACACCCACAGTTGCTCTAGAAAAAACAATCTTTTTTGCTGTTATTTGGGTTACCCACGAACCTTGGTCGTCAAAGAGGACACCCAAATATGGAAACGAGGATACCCTAGATAATTGATGACCCCCACATTTAAAGGTTTTAGACTTAGCAGATTTTGGACCAATAACCATAACATGCGATTTAGCAAAATTGACAGTTAAATCCAAGGCCTTCATAAAGGCCGCAAATGAGTCTAGCAGTAACTGGAGACCCACTCCCGTTCTTGCAAGTAAAGCAGCGTCATCGGCGTATAACAGTGCAGGGATTAAACATTTCCCTGCACGAGGAATGTCATTACATGAGGTGATTAGGGCATTGTCTAATTCATTTATGTAAAGTGTAAAGAGCAGAGGTGCCAAAATGCACCTCTGTCTAACACCATTTGATATGGGTATATCTTTTGTACAGTTGCCTGTTTGATCATACCGTACTGTAGCCGATAGATCCCTATGAAGATCAGCTAGGAAGTAGACGATGTTTTTGTCTACTCCATGGGATAGGAGCAGGGACCATAGTTTTGACCTATTTACACGGTCAAAGGCCGATGACAGGTCCATGAAGGCCACCAATAGGGTTCCCTTCTTGGCCACCGTGTATTTGCCTATTAATAATTGTAAATTTAGACATTGATCTATGGTGCCCATCCCCTTTCTGAATCCGTACTGGACCTTTGAGAGTGTTCCTGTTTCTTCTAGCCAACCAGTCAGTTGGGCAAGGACAACCCTCCCCAGTACTTTCACAGATGAATCTATTAAGGAAATTGGACGGTAACAGCTCGGATCCCCTCTATCACCTTTTTTAAAGATAGGTATAATGACAGATTTCGCCCATGTCGACGGTAGACCCAGTTGACATGCATTTACGAAGACGTTGAATAAAATTTTAGACCAGGTTTTTATGTCTGATTTAAAAAGGTCTGCCGGGACTCCATCAGGTGCCGGCGCCTTGTTACTTGTCATTTGCATAATGGCATGTGTGACCTCTAATTCTGTAAAGGACAGGGTGTAATTCTCCGGGTTTAATGAGGACGACACCCTAGAGCCATCTCCATCATACACCTGTTTAAAATGACTAAACCACTTATCTTCTTGGATACCGCAATCAAGCTCATTATTACTTTTACCGTTAAAAAAAGGCTTGTTTACGATGTTCCAAAATTTGGCACTATTTTTAATGACATCAATGGATAAAAGTTCATTCCATGCTTCTTCCCTTATTTCATTTTTACGCTTACTCTGCGCCTTTTTATAGGATTTCCAGAGTGTAGCGATTTCTGCTCTGTCTGATGGGACAGCTTTCAGGGCTCTCATTAACTTCCGTTGGGCTAATGAGCAACTGTGGTCAAACCATTTCAGCCTATTCATGGGTTTGGCCTTACAGACTTTTTTAAGGTCACTATTTACCTGTGAGCATATTTTACCAAAAGCTGTCAGGACCACTTCACCAAAAATCCCGTCTTGCAAACACGTATGCATTTCGTCCCCAACCGTACCCAACAAATTCTCATTAAAATCGCTCGGTACCACTTGACACCATTTCAGGCGACGTGTTTGGTCAGTTGGCCTTATGTCCTGAGTTCTGACAGTAGGATTGTCAGATTCTCTTTTCCTTAAATTGTTAATCAGGGTTATCTGGACAGGATTATGGTCACTAAACAAAGACCAATTAACCTTATACCGACTTACATTTTCTGCTAGGGTTGTGCTAACAAATATGTAGTCAATGGTGGAGCCCAAACCACTTCCTTTGTAAGTTGGGATATCAATTGAGTGATTGACGGGGTGGACCAAGGCATTACCAGCAAGAAGCTCATCCAGGTACATACCCTGTGGTGTGTGTTCGAAATGCGTGTTTCCTTGGTTTGATGGACCAAGGCTGTCCCATACAAAACAGTTGCTAAAACAACAATGAACATTAAAATCACCAAGCACAATAACCGAATAAGGATTCTTGTTGTTTTCATTATACAATCTCAAAAAATCATATAGACTGACCAAGTGTTCATTTGGCGTACTCTTGGTGAACGAATTATAAAAATTAACAATGAGCCAATTCCCATTGGAGTTGGATTGAATTTCCACTGCTAGGCAATGAGGCGAACCAGACTCCACTTTACGATATTTACCCTCAAGTGTCAACGAGATGAGAGTGAGAAGTCCGCCTTTTGCCCTCCCCCTGCAAGAGATCACCGCAGGTGACCAAAAAGCAGAAAACCCATCCAACAAGAAGGCACTTTCAGTGTCCCAAGTTTCTTGAAGCCCAATAATTTCATGGCCTAATAAACAGTCCCTCCATAAGGGATCATGCGCTTTACTGTTAAGGCCGGCTATATTCCAACTAAGGACACTTGTGCCTGCAGGCTGTAATGGGACATCAGCTGTACTAACCACATTTTCAACATTAACATTCCTCGCTACGGTCATGTGATTTAGGGTACCCTCTACCCTCAAACTTAACTCAGTTCCACTTAATTCCTGATCCTCCTCCGGTATGAAAACTGATCCTTCCCTAGTAGATATAGGAGTAACCCAAACATGGTGAAGTCAGTCGTTTGAGTCTAAATCACTCAAGGCTTGAAAATGGTTAGAAGTAACGACACCATGAAAAGACTGTCCTTCAAAGTAACGTGCTCTACCCTCCAGTGATTTACTAATGGGTGGATTTATCTGTTGCCTGTAAAAATAACCCAATGGTCGGAGGGTAATACCCTGGTCGGAATGAGGGAGCAAAGTAGCTTTTAATAGAGTGTCATTAGCTAAGGAAGGATTACTAAAATTTATTATAACACAATCCCCCTTTATATTCTTGCGAGAGTGCCCTATCCATGAAACTCTTCTAGTTGTTAATATTTGATGGGCTCAATGCACTGGAAATCCACACTGTTTATTTAACCACGAAACAGATTTGTTCTTAAGAGATTCGTGGGATTCTGATTTAATATTTTGGGCACCATCCTGCAAGGGGTGAACGTTTGTTAACACAACAACAAAGGGGGCGCAATCAGGGGGTAAATCTGGTTGCGCTCCTCCTGTGTGCATGACCCTGGGTACCTGATTGCTCCTTAAACGACTATCTGATGGTAAAGTGTTATTCACGTTGATTATGGGTACAACAGCCAGGGGTTCAGCATGATTTAAAATTACCTCTGAGGACTTATAAGGGTCAGCAGTTGCACATGAACCCCCAGCTACGCTACAAGATTTAACCGGAGAGTTGTTACGAAGGCCCACGAGATTACGTAGACCTTCGATCTCAGCCGATAGTTCACCAATCTTGGTTACTAGGGGTTCAACTATTTTTAAAATTTTAGCCTCCAGAATGCCTACCAGAGAATCTAATTGATCAGAATCAATCTTGGTTATTATATTATTGGAGGAGGCTCCCTTCGGAATATCCCCATTTAAAGACACAGAACCAGTTTTTTTAGAACTACTTCGTATACTTCCCCGTTTAGATTGAGTGTGTTTACGGGGTCTCAGAACTCTCTGTGAGATCAGATCCGGGGATTCCTCTGATGGAGCCTCATTTACAACTTTTTCAGGGTCCCTATTACCTTCAGGCAAATCTTGTTCAATAAGAACCAGATCACGCAGGGTTACCAAGTCATGGTTATCATTGGGACTATTCACACCGTGGAATGGAGGGGATGATATAGTAGGTGTATTATTCAATGAAGGGCAGGCGGTCGTCGAGGTAGAACCCTGACCTAGGGATTTACGCCTTTCACTGTTAATTTTAGTAACAACTTTGACTAAGTAGTTATCTAACGTTGAAGCAGTGGAAGATTTATTTCCCAACGTTAGTTTAGACATGTTGAACGAAACCCTGGGAATTCCTAAAATTTAAATTAAACAATCACGTTATATTATTACCAACACATACAGTGATACGAGTAAGCCACAATGAATTGAATAAAAATAGCACAACAATGTATAAAATTCAGGGGATGAGCAGATCACCCAGTCCGATTACACGAAGCTCTACGAGGTTATATACCTTACACCTCAATAACGTGGCCCAACCCGGCCTCTTTCGGTCCTCTGAGGGCCACAGAGGGCCCGCCCTTTGCCCGGGCTTGGCCCGGCGCCGCCCGCGCGCGTCCCGCGACACGGAGGGAGCCTCTCGATTTTAAGCGCCTCCGGGCGCGCTGGTAGGCGGGAGCAGGAAGTGCCGCCAAGGACTCTGGGGGCTGTAGTCCCCCCTCACAGCGGCCAGCAGGATGATGGCGGCGGGGGAGACCACAGCATCAGCGACCCAAAGAAAGTGCCAGGAGGTGAAAAGAGCGTCCGGGCGTCAGGTAAGTTTCACCACTGTCTGCCAAAAGCCCCCGCTCCACCGAGGGAGCCTCTCGATTTTAAGCGCCTCCGGGCACGCTGGTAGGCGGGAGCAGGAAGTGCCGCCAAGGACTCTGGGGGCTGTAGTCCCCCCTCACAGCGGCCAGCAGGATGATGGCGGCGGGGGAGACCACAGCGTCAGCGACCCAAAGAAAGTTCCAGGAGGTGAAAAGAGCGTCCGGGCGTCAGGTAAGGTTCACCACTGTCTGCCAAAAGCCCCCCTCTTCCACCCAATTACCTACACAAAAAAACCAGAGGCTATGTAGTTTAATTGTCACACCTGCTCAACAGTTTGTTAGGGGGCGAATGGGCTTCCTGTGTTTACAGGAAGCGCATTGATGGCGTTAAATACCATCCTATTGAGGTGAGGGATCTTAGAATACTAGAAATCTCTCACAAAGGACCCTTTATCGGAATTTATTGTGGGTTCCTTGGAGGGATATTAAAAACAAAGCAGTGGGATAATTATTGCTCCGCTATCCTGTAGGTCGACATGTTTCAGCCTCTCTGGGGCTTCTCAGAGGTCCAGGGCTTTCTTCAGGATCACGATCCCCATTGATTTAGAGAACTCTCATTCATCCGTGCTTACACAAACACAATAAGGCCTAGTGAACGTAAAAGTCACAGTGGATGTTTTGTTTCTGGTGTAAAGTTCCTGTAAAATATAAGCAGGACAAGGAATACTGACATGAATAACAGCCTATGCAAGTAGACGAGTTGTCTTAACTCTATTGCATCTGAAGACCTCTGTATTAAGTGTACAATAGAAATTAGTAGACTACAACATACAATAAAATGACAGATGTTTCCCACTGCAAACTGTGAAGCCTAACTCTGTACAGCTTCTCATGAACCCCCCTAAACGTGGGGTACACTCGGGTAGGTTTTCTTAACCCAAGGACTGTTTGCTTATCACTGCCTTTTGGAGAAAAGGAATACAGGCAGGTGTCTCATTCTTCTCTATTATGAGTTAGACTCATCTAGATTTAGAGTGTTGTGGGTCACACATCTCTGTCATCGGTACTCCTATCTACAAGGGATATTTGCAGTTTTGTGGACCATTGATCTGATCTCTGAAAGCAGTAGACACACACAGTAAGTGGTACTTATAATAATTAGTCATTTATTATGTACAATCTGCACACACATGTAAATTATGAGAATCTTGTCTCATGCATCCCTACTAGTAATTGGTCTAAACCCTCACCAACTTTACACCTATATTATCTCCAGCCTCCCATTTATGGAACAGTTTTCACGATTAGCTCCTCATCTCACTATGTTATGCCAACCCTTGTATTATCCCTGAATACCTCAAAGAATGCCGGATCTCAGCTTTCCGGTATTCTCACGGAAGCAACCAATCTTCGCGTCTGCCCTTCTTTAATTCTTAGGTTTCTTTCTCCACAGTGATTGTCTGTGAAGGGAGGTGAGTGGTGTGTGCAGCTCCTTGCACCCACATTACTATGTGAACAAAACCTCAGTTACAGACATGCCCAAAAGGCAGGCAGTTGTATCAAAACATGCTTCCTTCCACATTAGCTCTACTGAACATAGCTTCCTAAACAGCAGAATGGAAGCTTTTATTTTTGGTGAATTTCTGCTTCCTTTGTTGTCGCCACTAATGTCAATTTATTTATAAAATAATGTGCATACTCTAAAGGATAAGTACTGTCATGTCTACCATGCAATTAGGCCTCATATGTATGTAACATGCATGTCCCCAAAAAAGCCCTGCACTTACGTCAAGCTGAGGTCATAGAAATTAAAAATAAGAATCAATGTATTTATTCATGTATTTAGCCTGGAGTCACCTCAAAGCTGAGAGGGGACAGAAGTAGGCAGAAGGATAACTCTTGAGGAGCAACAGAATGAACAGCCAAGACATAGGACTCAATTCCTGTGATCACAGTATATAACAACCCGATCTGGCAGGAACTTCCAATAGGGAAAGGAAACGAGCAATGCACCCAACACACCTGTTAGACCTGTCAGCCCTTTGGGTGGTCCCTCCTCATCATTATTTATTTTGTCCCACTTTTGCCTCAAGCCCTGTTAGTATTTTTCCTTTTTGGGAACCACCAGACTTTTTGTAGTGTTGATGCAGATTCAGGGAGCCATTTTATCTACCCCTGAAACTTCTGTCTGAGGGCCTGGAGCACAAAATGGTGGCCACCTGTGACATCACCAGCATCCACTGGAACCTACTAGCACCTTCCAGAACATTCCAGAACTCTGTGACCGTTGGAGGCGGTTTAGAATGTTGGGAAGCTAAGACAGAGAGTTGGCAGTTGGAGCTGGCAGTTGGCACCTGACTGGTGAAGAGTGAGCAGCAGAAACCTGAAGGAGGAAGGAGTGAAGCAGCAGGGGTGGAAACTTGTGCCTGGAGTGGGGTCCATAAACCCACCCGTGATACTAGTCCCTACTGACGGAGCCCAGCCTGGAGCCCTGTGTGGGAAGAAGTACGAAAAACCATCTTAAGGACCTGGACAGCAGGAACAGGCCTTAGAAACCCAGAACAGCAAGATCCTGACCTGGATACTGGTTTCCCTGGAGCCGGACGTCGAGTAGCCTGGATACCTGGAGCCTGAGGTGGAGAAGCGGCGCTGACTGGAAAAGCAGACGTCGTGCCCAGAGCCGCCAGAGATCGTGAAGGGGCGCCGACGGAGGACGTGAGGTGTACCAGAGGTCGAGGAGGAAGTTAACCAAGGTCGAGAGAGCGGCGTCATCGGAGGAGTGAAGTCCGCCCTCCGGAGTCGTCGGAGACCGAGGTGAAGCGTGCCGGAGGTCGGGAGTGGAGATCGCACTCCGGAGTCGCCGGAACCTGAGAGAGTCGTGCCGGAGGTCGGGAGTGGAGGTCGCACTCCGGAGTCGCCGGAAACCTGAGGAGAGGAGCATCGGAGGTCGGGAGTGGAGATCGCACTCCGGAGCCGCCGGAAGTCGACATCGAGGCCAGGCCGGCCGACGTCATCGAAGCCGAGGTCGCCATCGGACCGGAGCCGCCCGAAGTCGACATCGAGTAAAGACTGCCCGACGCCATCGAATTGGAGGTCGAGATCGAGCCGAGGCCGCCGACATCGAACCGGAGCCGCCTATCGGCATCGTCAGGAACTGACATTGTGCCAAGGCCGCCGACATCGAACCGGATCCGCCTCACGGCGTCGACACGACTCCAGCGGAGTCGGAACTTCAGAAAAGGGCAGTAAGTGGAATAGAGGGCGCCAAAGGCCCTGTGGAATCCTAAGAGACTACTCTAGGGGTTAGAGAGGTGCTGGAACCAGCTGGACTGTGCCAGGGGTGAGCTGAGACTACTTTAGAGGGGTTGTGTAGAGTGAGAGAGCCAGGTCTCTGGTATTTCCCCCCCCCTTGATCTACCTCAGTTTAGGCCTCAGCCTTGTCCAAGCCAGGGATTAGACACCCTCAAGCCTTCCACATCCCCACAAGTTGTGCCTGGGCCAAATTAGCCCATAGTAATCTCAAATGTGATCTGATTATATGAGTGTCACTGTATGCTTTTAATTATTTATTGGGGGCGCTGTATTTATTGTGTTTAACCTATTTATTGCTTCACTGTATTTATTGGTCCACAGTATTTATTGATGCACAATATTTATTGGTTACAGTATTTATTGCCTCAGAATATTTAATTGCCTGTATTAACTGCACTTATATTTATGTCTTTAATATGTATGATCTCCCCTATTTATTGAATAATTAAGCCAGTATTTATTTGACCTGCACTATTTAATAAGCCTTGTATATTGTGATTGTCTTATTTATTTTTCTGATCAGCAACTAAGAGAACAAGCATTTACAATGCAATGGTCTCGGCATTGGTAAAGTTAGAGCTATTGGCATTGCTCATGACATTATTTTTGTTTATAAAACATTTAAAGAAAGGGCATTGTTATTTACAATGTCAATAGCTTAATCACTCTCAAATGCGAGACCTATTGCATTTGCACACACACACAGAGCCACCTACACACACACTGATTAAGCTATTGACATTGTAAATAACAATGCCGTTTCTCTACATGTTTTAAAAACAAAAACATAAACCAAAATAATGTCATGAGCAATGCGAATAGCTCTAACTTTAACAATGCCGAGACCGTTGCATTGTAAATGCTTGTTCACGTTCCTGTGGCGTACTTCGCTTATTTGAACATTTATGAAAACAACGGTTATAACCATTGTGAAATTCTTTGCGGGCGACAGACTAATGAAAATGATTATGATGTCTGGGGTCAGAGGAGGGGGTCGCTAACTTCCCTGGTTGACTTCGAACCTGTCGCGTCCCCAAGATTAATGCTGGTTCGGCTCCCGCGGCGGCATCAAAGAAAACAACATGGCTGACACTTGTGGTCAGCCGCCCGCTTTGATAATACACGCTGGACTCATAATCACCGGCCCTCTGGGAGGCTGATTCCTCCATTCATCAAATACAGCAGCAGCCCGTAAACCAGCGCATTCTGCGCGCTTTACGGACCTTGCGCAGACTTCTGTGGAGCTAATATTTATGCACATCAAAGAGAGACTCGAGCAAATATTATCCCTCAGCGAGCGCCATCACAGCCAACATGAAAAGGTGCGCACAGAAGCAGCAGGATTAAAGTAAATTAATCTGCGGTGACGGAAAACGGTTACACCGAGCACGCGCCTCTGACACGGTGATCTCGCGTGACGAACAGGGGTGGTTCCGGTATGTCACACGCAGGAGCCGAAGCACGTAGTAAATAATGTTCTTCACACTTAGAGGCGTTCGTGTCATGTGTAAGTTATTGCATGCCGAGGTGAGGCACGGAGGTAACCCCCGTGAGCCCTCGTCAGGCAGCCAAGGGCGATAAAGGTGGCTATATGTGGTCCAAGGGTCAGAGCTGCCGCCCTTGGAAGTGGGCGGTGCAGGTTGTGAAGCTCCCGTCGCCCCAGGAAGACCGTGTGACCTTTGGCATGTGAGGTTCTTGGCTGCAGAGGAGCGCAGAGCCCTGGAAGGCGTGCAGCCGGTGAACAGGAGGCCCGGGGAAGACAGAGGGTGCGAGGAAAGAGGAAGGGTGTAACTCCGAGACACGGAGCACGTCAGTGCATGGGTTGACAGTAGATTGCGGAAGGGCAGTGCGGAGCAAGGAAACGAGGAGAAAAGCCTGTTTATAGGTAACAATAGTTGCATTTACACGTTCTAGCAGCCTATGTATCCTCATGACCATTAAACATGTAGCCTGAATAATGACGTGAACCATACCGACACTTGTTCAGTACATACATGGAAGAAGGCATCACTTCCACTGACAGCAAACAGATGTGGAAAAGCACCCAGCTGTAGCCTTTCTTTTAATTATTCTCTGAAATGAAGCACGGGCCCGCAGAGCATTTACCCCTCCGTAGCCTGGGCGGAGACTGTCACGCCTTTCAGCTGCCTCAATATCTACCATTTCCACCAATGCCAGGTGCCTGAGTACGAGTGTTGGTTTCTGCTTTCCCTACGCCTACGTCTATGCCGTTTACTACAGTTGGAATTTGGGAATATGGCCGCCATGTTGGCCAGGTATCCGTTGCCAGTCAGCTCCCGAAAGGCCGAGTTATTTACTTGACAACAAAGCCTCCAAATGCAACTCGCACCCTGAGCCAACAACACACAACCTCACATTAGTGGAAGTGGCTCCATGGCACGCCATTGTGTGAAGAATTCAGCAGACGAAAAAGATCACGAGAAGTCCTGACGCAGCAGGTCATGTGGCACGTGACGTGTCGTCAGCTGATGTACGGAAGGGCAGCGGGAAATTAGCAGAGAAGAGCATACGCAACTGTCATTTAAAGCACCCTGAACACCTACAACACTTTCTCCAAATGTGTTTACAGTACAAAGTGATTTGTTACACAATGGCACAAGGAAAGGAAAGCACAAAAGTGAGACACCCTCCCCACAGCTGCTTTCCCTCAAAAATGCAATTGGCTTATAACGTCCCGGTTTCTGATTGGCCCAAGCTTCAACTTATCCTCAGCGAACATAGGGGCATATCAACAACAACCGGCGATAATTATCGCTAAGCGCACTTAGCGCTAGGATAATTATCGCCGGCTAGCGTTGATTTTTATCGCTGAGATAGCGTGCTATTAGCAACGCTTATCTCAATAGCGATAAAAATCCTCACGCTAAGTGGCTAACGTGAGATTATCGCTGGAAACCCAGCGATAATCTCATGTAAGCTTGTTGATAGGGACAGACAAACTTAGCCATGATATCCTCCTTCCATAGGATATCATGGCTAAGTCAGAAAAATACCAGACGTAAAAAAGCAGCGTTAACCGCGGTTAGCGCTGCTTTTTTTGTCTCTAACAGGGTTAGCGATATTCTTGATAATAGGAGAAATGTGGCTTAGCGACATTTCTCCTATTATTTTACTCTGGAACGCCCCCTTTGCATCTCATTAGAGATGCAAGGGGAAGCGTAGAGTAAAAGTGTGCTAACATGCGAATTTGCATGTTAGCACCCTGTTGTTGATAGGGTGCTAGTTTTCGCTCTGCTTTTTTGGCTTTTAAAGCCAAAAAAGCAGAGATAAAGCCCTTGTTGATATGCCCCCAAGTTCCTTAAATGCAGCGTTTGCATGCTGACAAACAATGGAAATAGATAATATCCAGAAAAGGACGCACATAAGCTCAGGAAACAAGTCTCACTCATTTGGATTGCACCGTGAATTCTAAAGCACAAGTTCACTCAAAGTCTATTACATATACACCTTGGTTTTTTTTTCATCATAAAGCAACCGGATGAGTTTTATTTATGCCCTATGTTGTATGTTTCTATTCAGACTATTTGAGTGATGATGCATGAATTTTGTAAGTGGTGAGTGTGGAATGTGGGCTGAGAGAGTGAGTTAGGTCTGGAGGGTGAGCACATAAGTCCTTGTCCTGGTGGAGTGTTCTGCCTAGAGCTTACTTACTTATTTTCCCTGCAGTGTATGTGGAACTTTACATAGTAAAGAACTATCCTAAGTGAACTGGTGAGTCCTGCCTAGGTACTACAAAGGTACTTGGATTACAACGCTAGTGACGTGATCTTGAATGCCCGAGTGTTACTAGCACTCCGGAATGTACAATAGGTTAATTAATAATGTGGGTTATTTTTTCAGATAACCAACACCAAACACCTTGAATAGATGCTAACCCTGCAACTACCGTGGAACACTGGAGAGCAAGAGAAACTTTTCATATAATAAAATGTTTCAATAACAGAGACTATTACTTGACCATACCAATAGGACACGGGGCGGAGAAGAGGAGAATGGGAAAAGTATGGAATTGCCAGAAGAGTTAAAGAGACTCTTCTAGACCCTGAGTAAAATTACAACACATATCCCTTGTCGGGAAAACGAGACATGAATTTCCAGTCATGTAATCTCTGTGCCACCTGGAAATATTTTTGGCCTTATGTTTCTTTCGATTACATTTCTTGTTTAAATCTCTTAAGTCTGAACCCTTGGCACAACACTCTCAGACCTTAATAGCACACGTGCCTTTACTAGTCTGCCCATGCTCCATGTTTGTCATTTCTCTGACTCCAAAATATTACTCCTCAGTCTGATCAGTTTTTAGAGGTGGAGAAAAAGGAAAGCCCTTATATTTGTTCAGCTATGGTTTCTTAATTTGAACACACTCCCCAACCTTCTGCTTTTTGGTTTTCAATACAATGCATCCGGACATATTGATTATTTGTATTTTTGCTGATGAAGACTAATCCTATCCACTTTGATAGTGCTACCAACATCCTACAAACTTGATGCCCGGTTGCCTGCTTTTAGGAAATAAGAAGAGTGAGACTACAATCCTACTGTTGGGTGTCACACACTAGGACCATAACATGAAGAAACTTTAGTATACGTTCACGTGTAAACTGCACCCCATAGTCTGTAACCGGAATTTCTGTTGCCCCTTCAGCAATGAACATATCTCATAAGAAACCGCTGAGAGCATTAGTCGCCAATTTGAGCGTTATAAACACTGTAGGAGGCAAAGCACTGAATACCTTGCCAGAATGCTCACCCTCCAATTGTCATGGAAAGTTGAAGTGCGACAGCAACCTGCTAACAAAATAGAATGTTGTAATAACAGGGAATATTCTGAGACCATCACAATGGGACATATTGGAGGGGTGACTGAGAAAAGAGCTGTGATGTCCCGAAAAATAATCCATTGTCTTTCACACAAGACAGCCTCAGATCTAGTTCTTTGGCTAAAGAAAGGGAAATATAGCCCTCTGAAGATCAAGAGAAGAGACCTGCTTCAGAAAAGTGGAACTACTGCTTGGCCCACTTGGGGAAGGACAATTGCACTTTGTCTGAGAAGAATGGGATAAGAACCACAGTGAGGCTCTTCCTGCTAACTGATCATGGGACCTCTGTCACAAGAATGGTGGGATGTTTTTTGGCAGGAGCATGGAAAATGTACCCGAGAGCTGAGGCTGTGAAATAGCTGAACGACAATGGAACGCACATTGGGCAATGTAGAAGACAGATTACATTATCTTATCAGGGTCGGAGCGTGAGGGCAAACATTTTATCATATTAGATTAAGTTTCATCCATGCACGAGGACGGCTTTGAGGGATCCAACCAAGTCTTTATCAATAACTGAATCAAATATGAATACACTCCTTAGTCACAGTATATGCAAATCTGAATGCTATCCATTTCTGATAACTGCGTTTTATACGGTCCTTTTTGCATAACCCTGGTTCTATATCATCTCACTTTTTTCTAACCATTACAGAATAAACTGAGCTTCAAGTATATGCAACATCATCTTAATAAATAGATGTGAAGTATTGGAGGTCAGTAAAACTGAAAATTAGTAGAAGACCATTGGCATACAGAAGAAAAGTGATGTAGGAATGATAGACATTCGGATAAAAGTGTAAGAGGTCAGTGAATTAAGGAACAGTGAAACATATGAGAACAATAAGCAGAAAGAGTATGAAGTGCTGTTATCTGGTTATAGTGTGGAACATTGAGGAATTTTAGTGGATGAGGTTGTAGGGTAGAACAAAGAGCAAGGCAGCAGGACAGAGCAAGGCAGCAGGACAGAGCAAGGCAGCAGGACAGGAGTGGATGTCCATGAAGAATGCTGCTGGGGAGGCGGAACCTACCTTCTGAAAATAAAGCTGTTCCTGTTTAAACTAGGATCATGCTTACTTTAATTACTGACACGAGGATTTATGGACTGGGGGCAGGGCAATACATGTCCACAGAAAATTGGAACGTTTGTGCCTAATAAAACGTGTGACTTTTAAGGGAACCATGAAACAGGACTGAAAGTTATGAATTATATATAATCAGCTGCAGGACAACGGTTTGGTGTAAATAATAAACTGCATTAAGGAAAGAATGTGGTTGTCATTAGCATGCTGTTAGACTGGATGGAGGTTCTGAAGGAGATTACACCAAAGATACAGGCATATGTCACGGTACTGGCATTTAAAAAGAGCACACTCTAAATTTAGAATGACCTCATAGATGGCATATAATTAGGGCTCCTGGTTTTATATTTATATTTTTAACATTTCCGTCCGTATTTATCCAGATTTATTTTGTGTTTTTAGAATAAATGGAGTCATAAAATTGTATATTTCTACATGTATTTAACCCTTACACATGCGCTCATTGGTGGAAGCCCGTCGTGTTTTAGAAAATTAAGCAGCCACAAATAACATAACACTACACCCTTAGGAGCATATTAGCTTTATACTACAGATACATGTTAACATGTGCCTGTATTTAAGGAAATCTGATCCTGTTTTGTAACTCCCTAGTGTTTATCAGTTCAGTTTTTGCCTGGAATTCATGAAAGACAGTATGGTGAGTCTTTCACAAAAAGCACAATTTTCAGTATTTCTCCGCTTTAAAAAATAAACATAGACTAGAAACACGTTGTTTTCTATCTGTATAAATCAGTAAAAAAGGAAAACTGGGCGCCTTACATATAATTAAGCTTTCTGTAGACTTTGATTCAACAGTCTACATACTTACTGGTTCCTGGGCGAGACAGTACTAGGAGAAAGATGGTGAAGCCCACAGCCACCAGATGTGCGAGAATTCCTGTGAAGCACCGTATCCATCGGTAAAGCCAGTTGTCAGTCATCACGAGCCCTTTGGCTACCAGTGAAGTATAAATTGCATTCGAATTGGTCATAACACATCTCATTTGTACAATAAATCAAGTGCTGGGTACGACAGAATGACTAACTGCGACGTAACTTCTTCAGTCCGTGTGGTAAATGCTCATAATATACTACGCTATAGAAGTCCAGTTTCCAGGACATGGGTTAAGGGCACCCAGACTTAAAGTGAAGAATGTCCAATCTTGATAACAAAATAAGCCTTCTGAATTAAGTTGCTTATCCAAAAAGTGACGGGCGTAGAGTCCTAATTAAAACAAATACAAGTGAAGGACGGACACCCTGTCTCAGGGAACTTTGTGAGGAAGTTCGAGATCCTTCTTCCTGTATCAAGGGAACTCTTGTGTTACATGGCCCGAGAGGTCAGTGCTTGCGGGCTCTGGAGGATGATAGAATGGACCACTGGACCCTGTGGCAGGGTGAAAGTGCTGCAGACTTCGGAGGCAGTAGGAGGATCCTTAGCCGATAGATCCCCAAGAGTCAGATAAGGGGACCAGAGATTACTGGCTCCTCGGGCTGAAGGGGGTCCTTGCATAGGACGCATTCCGGATCACTGTACAGAAACCCTGGTTACACCAGCGGTCAACCTTCCTCATTCTTTTTACACCCTACTGCTGCCATTCAGTGCGTAATGGCCTCGGCACTAGTCCATTATTACTCGCTTCAGTGCTTCATCTATACCCAACTTCTGCCTCCTTCCTTTAGAGTTATCCTTCTCCCTCACTGCAGCCCTCACCTCCGTATTGACCCATGACTGTTGTCTTCGGATTCACTCGGTTTTAACCCCTTACTCATTGGTGGTCTCTGCTATCCTGTTAAATCTCTTCGCCGTCGTTCTCACTTCCTGGTTTCTACCATCTAGTTGCTACCGGTGTTCTTAGTTTCAAAGCGAGTGCCATCGCACGTAAAACAACCCGGAAGTTTTGAACGGTGAGGACGGGTTATACAATGGCGCAAGGAAACGAAAGCACAAGGATGGGATACCCCCCCCTCCCCAGGCACTGCAGGATGCGTTTGATAATCTGATTGGCCTAAAACTTTCAACCTCTGATTGGTCCAAGTTTCCACCTATTATCCTATCAGATCAATGTCTATCAATAGAGCTTTTGTTGGACAGCAAAACGAGGAAATACATAAACAGCTCTCATCCGAGTCCTCGCCGTGTTCAGACTTGACACTCAGAGAGACTTTTTGCGCAAACGCAAGCCCAAACGAGGGAGAAGCAGCGAGAGAAGGGAAAGAGGGAGAAGCAGCGAGAGAGGGAACGAGGAGATCAGGTGAGGGAGCAACGCCGGGACACCACCGCCTTTCTCCGAGGCACAGCAGAAAATGCCTCGGAGAAACGCCACGTCCTTTTCGGATTTGGGGCGTGTTTTGCTGTTGTCTCCTCCCTGAGACTTCTCGCAAAAAACACGCCCCCCGATCCGAAAAGGACGGGGCTTCAACGGAGTGACTGGACCTCTTCTCCAGTGGCTGGCCAGCATTTTAGAGGCCAGCCAATGGAGAACAGGAGAGAAGAGGGGCGGGTGCAAGCCCCTCTCTCAAAGTCATTAAATCTCGGAGCGAGACTGCGCAAGCGCAGCCTTCGCAGCCGAGACCTAAAAATGCACCCATTCATTAACTGCCCACAGAATATGGGAACATTCTACTTGAAGCGCATCCTTTAGCCTAATCAGTCTCCAATCTGCAACGGAAAACGGGGAGCGTTTCGGAAAGTAACACCTAGTCAAAGAAATGTGACGCCATACCGATGGAACACCTTAGCATTCAGACATGATATACACGACAGTGGTCGCATAGTGTGACAAAGATGATACAGGATATCGTCTAGGTACCATTCAGTTAGCTTATGTCACTTATTTATTACTCAAGTAGGTAGACCGTACCGCTTGTGAGAATCCGATCAAAATAAACTCTGATCAAGTCAAGGACGCTCAACGGCACCATGCTATTGTTTATTTACTCAGATGATTTGCATCAAAATGTAACTTGTGAGCACGGTTCCCTAACTCTCCAATAAGCCTATTACAACAGTTTGCATAAATGAGTTTGAATTGCTAACACAGTTACGATTTGCATACTTTCAAAAGAGTTCTCTGGTCGTGTTTACTGCTTGCAAAAAGACCAGCCATGCGAAAGAGACTCATCCATTAGCCTCCCAGATCAGACGAAAAGTTATTTAAAGGCAGTACATTCAGGAATGCACGGATGAGATCAGGTGATTTAGGCAAACATGTCTTAACAGGATTAACAGAGCAACACGGGCTCGAGTCTGGGAGTCATATTCTGACTCATCGGGTGGGGGGTGGTAAACTGCAGCGGGGGTGAGACGATGGGAACGCAGAGTGCAGCGGGCCGTCGGTGCAGGGAGGTGGGGGGAGGGGTCAAGACAGTCCTGGGCATGGAGAGGGGGTGGCTGGCTCGCAGTACTGCCACATATTTCACACGTATACTCAGTTTTGATGGTAAAGTTACTAGGCTTTTATTATCATTTTTGAATAGGGCAGACAGAACTATTCCACTTTAATAGGGACAAAGCAGTCAAAAGTCGACAGAGCTTTTACAGATTTGATAGGAAAAACCCTGCTTTTACCAATGAGACAGGCTTGCAATGGGTTGTGCAAATCGATGCACTGGGGCCGCTATGCTTTCAACGAGATGGCGGGGACTTTTTGAAACAGGTAAAATAGTGCCTTTCATTGAACACTAGAGATAAGGCTAATATTTTGAAAGTGCGTGCTACACAATTCCATCCCTTGAAGCATTGCAAGTCGCACAAACAAACAGAGCCATAAGAATACTGCGTGTGCAAAATAACACTTATGTGAGACGTGAGAGACGACTGCCTGGTGAGAAAAGTTTGAATACATGATCCATTACTTTTTGAATGGATTGTGTCTGTGGTCATTTTGTGTGAGGGACATGTGATTTTAAATAAACTTGAACCAAACAGCATATTCCAATACATGCAAGTAGCCAGCGATGCAAACGTTTCCCAGTGCAGGAGATGCACAGGCAGCAGTGACTTGCGAACTGAGACTTTTAAAACCACCGCCACACACACGCTCATCCTACAGCAACAACAGGTAAATGTAAATACTGTAGACCCAGTCTACCCCAAAAAAATAGTGACTTAGCAAAGTGGCCGGAGATACCAACAAAAAATGGGTTGAAGACAACAAAAGACAAGTATACCCACCAATCAATCTTCTGTCCCATGTTTGAGCAACAGCCCAGTTGTGTAAGATGACATTGAAAACTGTGTACTCCAGGAACACCAGCAAGCAAATAATATGAACAGACCTCCTATTCATTTAACTTTATCAAGCAAACTGAAACTCTGCAATTAACAATGAAGTAAAATACAGAATGTCGAGAACGTAGTCTCTAGCTCTGCTGTTTCCCTCTCAAGGAGACGCATATGGAAGGGGATAGGTCCAAAGTGGGGAAAGAGAGCTGGTACTGGATGCCCCGGCACCTGACATTCCAGGGATTCCCAGGCGTAATTTACACCGCAGACTCCAGTCTCCACACTACAGGAGCTGTACGTAAAGAGAGTACCCGTACCTCAGTGCAATTGAGAGCTGAAGCCACTCACCTTACTCTTCACCTCCACGGTGCTGTTACTCTCCAGGAAGCGCAGGTTCTGCGACCTGCTGAAGCTGCGGCTCATGGCCACTGCTGCTTCGGCCGCCTTGGCTGCGGATGCAGGTGCCCCTACCGGGCGCGGGACGCTATACGCAACTGCTTCTATCCGGGGGCCGTGCGTACACCCGTGGATAAACTCGCTACCTCACCCTGGACGCTGAGGATGCTCTCCCACGCCTCGCGCCCGCAGTCACGCCAGACTCCTGGGATTGCTCACTCCACAGATTGATAGTTTACAAACACTGACGACGGACACCACACTAGGCAGGTTTCACAGACACAGAGAAGGGACCAAGAGGCAGTATATCACACATACAGAGGGAGAAAAAGTTTTATGGCCCGCAGAACATAGACACGGAAAGAGGACTCCCACTGACAAGCGTACCTTCGAGGAGGCCATATTAAAAGGTACATCAAACCTAATTTCTTTAAGAATACCTGCGGCAATAGCTATTCTTCTCTTTGTCTGTGGAGCTAAAACAATCGTTGTTCTTGATAACGGATATATTGAAAAACAGTTTTTCCGTTCTAATGTTTGTCACAATACATGGAGAAGCAGCGAGAGAGGGAACGAGGAGATCAGGTGAGGGAGCAACGCCGGGACACCACCGCCTTTCTCCGAGGCACAGCAGAAAATGCCTCGGAGAAACGCCACGTCCTTTTCGGATTTGGGGGCGTGTTTTGCTGTTGTCTCCTCCCTGAGACTTCTCGCAAAAAACACGCCCCCCGATCCGAAAAGGACGGGGCTTCAACGGAGTGACTGGACCTCTTCTCCAGTGGCTGGCCAGCATTTTAGAGGCCAGCCAATGGAGAACAGGAGAGAAGAGGGGCGGGTGCAAGCCCCTCTTCTCAAAGTCATTAAATCTCGGAGCGAGACTGCGCAAGCGCAGCCTTCGCAGCCGAGACCTAAAAAGATAAAGAAAGATATTTTCATAATTTTTACGGTGTAGAGTCGTTTTTGGAACGGATGCCCGCATGGTTATTGTATGGGTATATTGTATGCTTAGCACGGTGCCTGTTTCCTGACCACTCGAGCCAAGCTACCACAGTGTGTTCGGGAAGTCCACCACCCCCCTGCGGAGTGGGAGTGGGTTTTTCCAACATAATTGGTGTTCAGTGGTGGGATAGAGCTGTGCCTACGTATACTCGTCAATAACTGTGGGTAGTCCATAGGCCTACACCGGGAGTTTTCTCAAAGCGGCCTTCCTAATTGTGGGTTTTTGTTTTTTCCAAATTTACTCTGGTGGTGGGAGGAGGTATTATTAAAGGTACCCCCCTGCATAGTTACTGCAAATAACTGTCCTCTGACCTGAGTGGGCAAGATGGAGTTTGTACTAGAAGATTTAGAAACGTACACTGTGGCCCAACTCAGGGAGTTTTGTCAGCGGGAGGGGGTGTATTGTCCCCCAGGAGCAAAGAAGGGTGCACTCCAAACCAGCTTAAGGGCCTGGGGGGAGGCCCGAAGGGAAAGCAAGGCTGAGGAGGAGGAGGACAGGGATAGAGAGCCAGACAGTGAGGGAGCTGGTTTGTACCAACCTGAGGTGGGGAACCTGTCAGCAGGGCCCAGGACACTTTCTAGGAAGGGCAGCACTGTCTCTAGCGGTGGCTTATCTGAAGTGGAGTTAACAGACCGGAGGGAGAAAAGACAGCTCACATGGGACTTAGCAAAGCTGGAGAAGGAGAAGGAGGAACAGAGGATGGCTCATGAGCAGGAGAAACAGAGGATGGCTCATGAGATAAGGCTGAAAGAGATAGATCTTCAGATCCTGAGAATTGGGGCACAAACTGTTCCTAATGGTGGCAGCAAAGATCAAGAAATCACCAGGGAAACCAAACCCTACCTGCCAAAGGACATAGTAGCTAGCTATGGGGTGGGTGACGATATCGCCAAGTGGCTAGCGGCCTATGAGGTCTCGTTAAGGGCCCATGGGGTTCCAGAGAAGTACTGGGGCGGGGGATTGTACAAGTACATGCCTCCAGCTGGTAGGGATGCTTTATTGGCCCTCGAGGAGGATGAGCAGACCCACTACCCCACCATGAAACTGGCGCTCATAAGAAAGTTTGGACTAACACCCGAAAAGTACAGACAGAAGTTCAGGGGTAGTCACAAACTGGGCACACAGAATTGGGTGGACTTCCTGGACTATGCAAAGAAGGCACTGGAGGGTTGGATTCAGGGCAGTGAAGTGAGGAACTACGAGGGGTTGTTTGACTTAGTACTGAAGGAACACCTGCTTGAAAAATGTTTCCCTGAACTGCGTCAACACCTGGTGGATAGCAAGCTGACCAGTCCCCGGAAGCTTGCTGAGGAGGCGGACATTTGGGCTAGTACCCGGGTGTCCACAAGGGGGACTGGAGGGGATACTCAAAAGGCCGGACAGGGCGCCCCCCAGAAGAAGGAGGGAGGGGAAAAGAAAAAGGAGTTCTCCAAAGGCCCCCAAAATAATTTCCAAGGAAAGGGAACAGGATTCACCCCTAGGGCTAACCCACCCAGAAACCCTAATCCTGGCCAGAGTCAGCAGCCAAGGGTTGTCCATTGCTACGAGTGCGGTGGCGTTGGACACTATAAAGGAGATCCGAAGTGTCAAACGACCACCCCCTCCCACTGGAGGAAAGACCCCCGGAGTAGCTAGTGTAGTGCTCGGGGAGGAGATGCCCTTAACTAAGGGAAGGGAGTGGGCGGGTGTCACTTTAGTGTCCCTGGGAGAACGGGAGATGGTTCCTAAGATCCAGGTGCCTGCAAATACCGCAAAGTATGGGCAGTGGGTCACCATCAACGGCCAGAGAGGGGAGGCTCTGAGAGACACAGGAGCCAGTATGACTATGGTACGTAGTCAACTGGTGTCTCCAGAGCAGGTAATTCCCGATGTACTCCACCCAGCCGCGATGGCTGACGGCAGAACAGGCCACTATCCAGTGGCCGAGGTTCCCTTTGAATGGGGGGGGGTTGCAGGTTCACTTCGAGTTGCCGTAAGCCCTGCCGTGCCAGTTGATTGTCTGCTGGGGAATGATATGGAGCACAACGCTTGGAAGGAGGTGGAATACCGGACTCATACTGAGATGCTGGGTACACCTGACTGGGCCTGTGTTAGCACAAGGTCCGCGACTACCCGGAGAGGGAGTTCGTTTCGGCTGGAGCCTGGAACAAAGGCCCAGCCAGCTGCCAGTCAAGGGAAGAACCGAGGACAGGAGGAGCCTGCCTCGGCGTCTACACCCCGTAGGACGGATAGGCCACCGGAGGTGGTGGACCAGGAGTCTGCGGAGGGGGACGTTACCAAACTGGAGGACCTACCCATCCCGGCCGAGTGGCACGTGGAGGGAGGCCCGTCCAGGGAGGAATTCTGCCAGGGCCAGAGGGAGTGCCCTACCCTTGAGGGGCTAAGGCGTCAGGCCCAAGCCCAGGCAGCAGGGAACGTTGAAGGGAACTACAGTGTTTACTGGGAGGATGGCCTCCTCTACAGTGAACCCAAGGCACCCCTACATGGATCATCACGAGCCTTGGTAGTCCCTCAACGTTATCGAGCCTTCCTTCTGGAGTTGGCTCACGAGATCCCATTGGCAGGACACCTGGGGCAAGACAAGACCTTCGCCCTTCTTGTCCCACACTTTTATTGGCCTCAGATGAAAGTGTCGTCCGATACCTACTGCCGGACATGTGTGTCTTGCCAAGCCAGTGGGAAAACAGGGGTGAAGCTGAAAGCTCCCCTGGAACCACTTCCTGTCGTTAGAACCCCCTTTGAAAGGGTGGGCATCGACATTGTGGGTCCGTTAGATCCGCCAACGTCAGCTGGTCACAGGTTTATCCTGGTCCTGGTGGATCATGCCACACGGTACCCAGAGGCAATACCTCTGAGGACCATAACAGCACCTGTTGTGGCTAGGGCCCTGATGGGAATCTTTACCCAAGTGGGTTTTCCCAAGGAAGTTGTGTCCGACAGGGGGACCAACTTCATGTCAGCGTACATGCGGGCGATGTGGAAGGAGTGTGGAGTGACCTACCGGTTCACAACTCCTTACCACCCCCAGACCAATGGTCTGGTGGAGAGGTTTAACAAAACCTTGAAAGGCATGATCAGAAGTCTGCCTGAAAGCCTGCGGAGGAAATGGGACGTCCTCCTACCCTGTTTACTCTTTTCTTACAGGGAAGTGCCACAGAAGGGAGTGGGCTTCAGCCCCTTCGAGCTTCTGTATGGGCACCCTGTACGTGGACCTCTCAACCTGGTGAGAGACGGATGGGAAAGAACTCCCAGAAAGCTTCCCCAGGATGTGGTGAGCTACATGCTGGCCTTCCGGAGCCAAATGGCTAAGTTGTGGAAGCAAGCTTCTGACAACTTGGAAGCCAGCCAAGCAGTAATGAAGGCGTGGTATGACCACAACGCTCACCCGGTGGAGTTGGAGCCTGGCCAGAAGGTGTGGGTGATCGAACCAGGAGAGCTTAGCGCCTTCCAGGATCGCTGGTCAGGACCCTTTGAGGTGTTGGAGAAGAAGGGTAAGGCTACCTACTTAGTGGACCTGAAGGCCCCTCGTCAGCCCCTACGGGTGCTGCACGCCAACCGCCTCAAACCCCACCACGAGAGGCCCGAAGTCATCTTGATGATGGTGACTGACGGAGGAGAGGACGTGGAAAGCGAGCCTCTCCCCGATTTGTTTGCGTCTCAAGAGAAGGATGGGTCGGTGGAGGGAGTGATTCTCTCCCCATCTCTAACTCCTGAACAGCAGGAGGACTGTCGCCAGGTCCTGGGGCAGTACTCTTCATTGTTCTCCCTTGTCCCGGGTAGGACTCACCTGTGCGTCCATGACGTGGACACAGGAGACAGCCCACCTGTGAAGTCCAAGATCTACCGGATGTCAGACAAGGTGAAGGCTAGCATTCATAGTGAAGTCACTAAGATGCTGGAGCTAGGAGTGATTGAACCTTCTAGCAGCCCCTGGTCCAGTCCGGTGGTGTTAGTACCGAAAGCTGCACCACCGGGTGCCCAACCAGAACTGAGGTTCTGTGTGGACTACCGGGGACTGAACTCAGTGACCAAAACTGATGCTCATCCGATCCCTAGGGCGGATGAATTGATTGACCGGCTGGGAGCTGCCCAATATCTAAGTACCTTTGACCTTACTTCGGGGTACTGGCAGATCTCTTTGACAGATGGAGCAAGGGAAAGGTCAGCCTTCTCCACGCCCAATGGCCACTACCAGTTCTGTGTGATGCCCTTTGGGCTCAAGAACGCACCTGCCACGTTTCAGCGCCTGGTAAACCAGATCCTCACCGGAATGGAGAGTTTCTCTGCTGCTTATCTGGATGACATAGCCGTCTTCAGTAACAGCTGGGAGGATCACTTGCGTCACCTGCAAGCTGTTCTCCAGGCCCTGAGACAAGCTGGATTGACGATCAAGGCCAGCAAGTGCCAGATCGGGCAGGGGTCGGTAGTGTACCTTGGACACTTGGTGGGTAGGGGAGCGGTGCAACCCCTCCAGGCGAAGATCGAGGCCATCATGGCCTGGGAACCCCCCAAGACACAGACTGAGGTCCGAGCCTTTCTGGGCCTCACGGGATATTACCGCCGCTTCGTGAAGGGGTACGGTACCATCGTAGCCCCCCTCACGGAGCTCACGTCCAAGAAACAACCTCGACGGGTAGACTGGACGGAGGCCTGTCAGCAGGCCTTTGTGAGATTGAAGAAAGCCATGTGCGAGGCCCCGGTCTTAAGGGCCCCAGACTTTTCCAAGGAGTTCATTGTCCAGACAGATGCATCAGAACATGGCATTGGGGCAGTGTTATCGCAACTCAACGAAGAGGGTCTGGATCAACCCGTGGTCTTCCTATCCCGGAGACTACTTCCCAGGGAACAGAAGTGGAGTGCAATAGAGCGTGAAGCCTTTGCAGTGGTATGGGCTCTGAAGAAGTTGCGGCCATACCTGTTTGGAAAGCACTTCCTAGTTCAGACCGACCACAGACCCCTTCGCTGGCTGATGCAGATGAAGGGGGAGAATCCCAAGTTGTTGAGGTGGTCTATTTCCCTACAGGGAATGGACTTTCAGGTGGAACATCGGCCTGGAGTGGACCACGCCAATGCAGACGGTCACTCAAGGTATTTCCGCCTTAGTGATGAGAACTCCCAAGGGGTTGGGTAGCTCTCCCCACTTTCAGCTGGGGGGACGCGTGTTAGACCTGTCAGCCCTTTGGGTGGTCCCTCCTCATCATTATTTATTTTGTCCCACTTTTGCCTCAAGCCCTGTTAGTATTTTTCCTTTTTGGGAACCACCAGACTTTTTGTAGTGTTGATGCAGATTCAGGGAGCCATTTTATCTACCCCTGAAACTTCTGTCTGAGGGCCTGGAGCACAAAATGATGGCCACCTGTGACATCACCAGCATCCACTGGAACCTACTAGCACCTTCCAGAACATTCCAGAACTCTGTGACCGTTGGAAGCGGTTTAGAATGTTGGGAAGCTAAGACAGAGAGTTGGCAGTTGGAGCTGGCAGTTGGCACCTGACTGGTGAAGAGTGAGCAGCAGAAACCTGAAGGAGGAAGGAGTGAAGCAGCAGGGGTGGAAACTTGTGCCTGGAGTGGGGTCCATAAACCCACCCGTGATACTAGTCCCTACTGACGGAGCCCAGCCTGGAGCCCTGTGTGGGAAGAAGTACGAAAAACCATCTTAAGGACCTGGACAGCAGGAACAGGCCTTAGAAACCCAGAACAGCAAGATCCTGACCTGGATACTGGTTTCCCTGGAGCCGGACGTCGAGTAGCCTGGATACCTGGAGCCTGAGGTGGAGAAGCGGCGCTGACTGGAAAAGCAGACGTCGTGCCCAGAGCCGCCAGAGATCGTGAAGGGGCGCCGACGGAGGACGTGAGGTGTACCAGAGGTCGAGGAGGAAGTTAACCAAGGTCGAGAGAGCGGCGTCATCGGAGGAGTGAAGTCCGCCCTCCGGAGTCGTCGGAGACCGAGGTGAAGCGTGCCGGAGGTCGGGAGTGGAGATCGCACTCCGGAGTCGCCGGAACCTGAGAGAGTCGTGCCGGAGGTCGGGAGTGGAGGTCGCACTCCGGAGTCGCCGGAAACCTGAGGAGAGGAGCATCGGAGGTCGGGAGTGGAGATCGCACTCCGGAGCCGCCGGAAGTCGACATCGAGGCCAGGCCGGCCGACGTCATCGAAGCCGAGGTCGCCATCGGACCGGAGCCGCCCGAAGTCGACATCGAGTAAAGACTGCCCGACGCCATCGAATTGGAGGTCGAGATCGAGCCGAGGCCGCCGACATCGAACCGGAGCCGCCTATCGGCGTCGTCAGGAACTGACATTGTGCCAAGGCCGCCGACATCGAACCGGATCCGCCTCACGGCGTCGACACGACTCCAGCGGCGTCGGAACTTCAGAAAAGGGCAGTAAGTGGAATAGAGGGCGCCAAAGGCCCTGTGGAATCCTAAGAGACTACTCTAGGGGTTAGAGAGGTGCTGGAACCAGCTGGACTGTGCCAGGGGTGAGCTGAGACTACTTTAGAGGGGTTGTGTAGAGTGAGAGAGCCAGGTCTCTGGTATTTCCCCCCCCCTTGATCTACCTCAGTTTAGGCCTCAGCCTTGTCCAAGCCAGGGATTAGACACCCTCGAGCCTTCCACATCCCCACAAGTTGTGCCTGGGCCAAATTAGCCCATAGTAATCTCAAATGTGATCTGATTATATGAAAGTCACTGTATGCTTTTAATTATTTATTGGGGGCGCTGTATTTATTGTGTTTAACCTATTTATTGCTTCACTGTATTTATTGGTCCACAGTATTTATTGATGCACAATATTTATTGGTTACAGTATTTATTGCCTCAGAATATTTAATTGCCTGTATTAACTGCACTTATATTTATGTCTTTAATATGTATGATCTCCCCTATTTATTGAATCATTAAGCCAGTATTTATTTGACCTGCACTATTTAATAAGCCTTGTATATTGTGATTGTCGTATTTATTTTTCTGATCAGCAACTAAGAGAAAAAGATAAAGAAAGATATTTTCATAATTTTTACGGTGTAGAGTCGTTTTTGGAACGGATGCACGCATGGTTATTGTATGGGTATATTGTATGCTTAGCACGGTGCCTGTTTCCTGACCACTCGAGCCAAGCTACCACAGTGTGTTCGGGAAGTCCACCACCCCCCTGCGGAGTGGGAGTGGGTTTTTCCAACAAAATGAACAGCCAAGACATAGGACTCAATTCCTGTGATCACAGTATATAACAACCCGATCTGGCAGGAACTTCCAATAGGGAAAGGAAACGAGCAATGCACCCAACACACCCAACCGACAAGCGGAGGAGAGGGCCAACAAAAAACCCACCATAGCGGACAACCATAACAAGTCCGCCACCAGCAAGGGCTTAAAAGGGGCAACAGCAGACCAAAACTGCAGGCAAAACCCAAGAAGGCACAAGCAATGGAGAGACCAGCCGACGAAGCCAAAAGCTCTGAAGAAACCGACTCACCAAAGGCCCAAAAACCACCAAGGAGGCCCCAGGACCACGACAAGCACGAACCGCCGCCCACTGAGCAGACAAAGCAGAAGAGGCAAGGCTCCGTAAAAAAAAAAACATCCCAGAGAAAATCCAACACAGAAGCAAGATCCCCCAGCACAGGATTTACCCAATGGAAAGAACACCAAGAGACAAAAGAACCGCAACGACGACCATAGCACCCAAGGGTCAAAGGCCGACGCGACAACCGGATGTCACTAGCCACCACAGAGGAACAGCCCAAAGACGCCAATGACAGCCACACAAGAGCCAGGCCGCCAGAAGCAAGCGACAAAGACAGGGAAAAAACCAGCTGCGGACCCAAAAGCGGAGCTGGAGTCAAGGGAGGCCGGCCAAACCCGTCTCCCTCCAGCAGCAGCAGGAGCGGAAACCAAAGACAGCGAGGCCAACGATACAGACACCTACACACCCCCCTGATTATTCGGAAGGAGAAAATAGAAGGGAAGGCACACACAAAGCCCGAAGGCCAAGAAAATGTGGAGGGGCCATGCACATCCACACCAAATCGAACCAAACAAAGAAAATGCGCCGCCGAAGTGAGCACCAGATGGCACAAAACAGAGGACGGGAGGAAACGGCCCAAGCTGCATCTACGAACGAAAACGCAGACGAACCCGAACAGAAACTCAAAGCCAACAGAGGAGACACCGTCCAGAGAGAGCCGTGGGAGCCAGTGCCACCAGAGGCACAAGACATACCAAGGAGCCATAGACACGCAGGAACAAAACACGGAAGCCAGCAGGAACAGAGACATGCAACTGTTACCCCCAAAAAGGCCCAAGCAACAATGAGCCACCTGAATGCCAGCACAAATCAACAAACTCGTTGGCCACCAAGGACCCCAATGTGGCCAACAACCCCAAGGATAGGCGTCCGAGTAGAGAAGGGAGCTGAAAACGCACCCCATACACCAGGTTGAGGGAGCAAAGCCACCATGCCAAAGCAGGAATCAGAACAGGGGAGAGAGGAACCAGAGCCATGCAACCTGCATGGAAAAGGACCCAAGGAGTTAAGCAGAAGAAACACCAAGGACAGGAGGAGCAGGCAAGCCCAAGGAACCACAGCCGTGGAGGCAGCCACCACCCCCCGGACCCGCAATCAACCCCGAACAGGGGCAGAAGGGCGACCCAGCAGGACCCGTAAAAGAGTCAACAGGTAAGAGAACTGAGCCAGAGGGAGAAAGCAGACCCCTTCAAAGCGACGAACAGGCCCCGAGAAACCGAAGGCCCAGAACAGGAACCAGATGAGAAATGGCCAAAACCAATACGAAGCCCAGAAACCGGAACAAGGCCATCAATGCCACCATCGCCAGAATAGCCACAAGGAGGGTGGCAGCAGAAACCGGACAAAATCCACATAGGAAAAAACCTACAGCACCTGGCCATCCCAGGCGGTCTTCCATCTAGGTACAGACAAGGTCGGACCCTGATCAACTTCCAAGAACAGGAGAACAGGTGCTTGTAGGGTGGAATAGCCATTCAGCAAAAACCAGCACAGCAGCAGCCATCACCGCGGAAAAACCTGTGGAGCAGGAGAGAGACCAAGAGGCAACACACGAAAACAGTTAAAGGAACCCATCCACAGCAAACCGCAGGAACCGCGGACCAGCCGGATGGATGGAACGTGAAAAACAGACATCTCCCAAATCCAGGGAACCCAAAAAAACAGCCACCAGGAAAAGGGGAAGGACAGACCGCAAGGGGAACAACCGCCCAGTGTCACCAACCCGTACAAAGCCCCGGGACACAGATCCGTGCTGAAAGGAACCAACGGGAGTCAGGACCAGGAACAGAGAGGAAGAGGAACCCAGGCCCCACTCCGCCACCGGAACCAGCACAACAGTGCCCAGAGACAAAAACAGGCCGACGCCCAAAGAAGAAGGAAAAACATAACATAGGCCAGAGGACAATGGAGCAACCGTGAAAACAGCCCAAAAAGGGGGACGGCCCTGGAAAGGAATCCGGCAACCAAGAGCGAAGACCGACAGGATCCACCAGTCCGAAAGCAGACAGGACCAACAAGCCAGGAACAACGGACCCGAGCCCCCAAAACCGCAACAACAACAGTAATGGAGACAATTAACCCACTACCAGACGAACACCAGGAGTGAAACCCAGACCCAAAGAAGAAGAGATGCAATCGCAACCACCAGGTCACGGAGAACCCTCCAGGGCACAACAACACCCAAAGCCCTGGGCGACCAACACCTAGGGGCAGACGCGATGCATCAGAGACCGGGAACCAAACGGAACACAGCCCTCCCCACCCGACCCAAAAATGGCCGAGAGGAAGACAGAGCACCACCACACAGACTGTCAGCAAAGGGAACCGAAAAGCCAATGAGCCACAGAAAAACAGACAATGGACCAAGGCGCCAGTGCCACGAAAGCTGAGGAGAAGACTCAACCCTCCGAGCCAAGACAGGAAGGAGGAGCCCCCAGAACCCGTAAACATCCAAACAACTCCACACAACCCATGAAAAAAAACAGCGAAGCACAGGCCGAACAAGAGCCAGTACGCACCCCAAAAGGAGAAACAGCACATGGAAATGCAGGAAAGTCTCAGACAAAGTCCGCCAAGTGAAACCGCTAACCCAGAAAACGAGGATGACCCTGCATAACTGCCGTAAGCCATGCATCAGTCAGGATATCCAACAGGACATCATGGAAGGGAAGGTCAACCACCACAGGGGAACCATACTGTGCGGAAAAACCCCAGAACAGCCAGGGATTTAGGGACAAAACCCTGCATCACCCGAATAAAGACCAGCACAACAGAAAAAACCATGCCCGGGATGTCCCATCCCAAAGGGGAATCGTCTAAGTCTCCAACATCATCCTCAGGACAACGCACCGCAGGCTCTGGCAGCGCAGACTTGACAGCCGATATTATCAACTGTGTAAAAGCACAGAATGAAACATTACCACCTCAGGGCAATATGACAGCAGGGGCAGGGTTCGAACCCCTTCACAGTTTACAGCGCAGCCCCAGAATCCGCAAAAAACGTCATCCACTTGCAGAACCAGGAACACATGCTGCATCGAAACAGCCCAAGCAGGCACAGGTGAAGAAGCCCCTTCACATATGGTGAGCGAACCCGAGCAAACTAAACAGGAACTCACCACACAACAAAGGAAGTGCCAAGCAACCTCCAAGTAACACTGCCCCCAATCACCAAATCACGCAACGTGAGACCGGTGAAATGAAAGATAAAAAGGGCAGCCCTGTAGTCTCCACCCACAGCCCCAGGTCAAAAGACCAAGGCCGCAGGGGGCAGACGCTGCACTAGAGCCACAGTGCCGGAATGACCCGGGGCCAGGGCACCACGGAAACTCCCCGCCCCAGCCCAGCACATGAACGCGGAGTGTCCCTGACCCCAGAACAGGGGCGCGGCCGACCGGAGCGGCTGAGCCGAGAGACAATCACACAGTAACCAATGCAGATGTATAAAACTGCAAATGAAATACACACGTCAAAAACACACAGTAAATAATGCAGAAGCATGAAACTGCAAATGAAACACTCACTGCACCATCCTGAAGAAAATCCGAAACAGAAACAGGAACCGGGAGCACCAGCGGTCCGACCGCCGTCGGGGCAGAAAAAAAACAGGCATGGCAGTAGGTGAGAGGGGCTTAAGTAAGCTTTTGAATAACGGCGTTGTAATTGGCTAGGTGGAGGCAGGACTGCCTCACGTTGTAAGGACTGGTACGGGGAGGACCCATGAGGCGGTAATGGGATCCAAACTTTGGATAGCTGACGTCAGGCTTATGACAAGTTAGAATAGATGTAAGGCCTAGTAAAGGTATCCATGGAGCTGTCCTTGCAACAATTGTGGAAAAGCAGAGTGTTTAACATGCAATCTTTCTTTCTTTCTTCAGCGCAGTCATTTGTCACGTTATCGGAGGTATCCCTCATTGCATGTAGGATTACATTGGGATTACCTTAGTTTATTTTTTATAAGTGTAATCTCCAATTAGGAAGAGATGAATCCTTCAAGTCTGGTGTCTCTGGAATCACAATTTGAAATCCAAACTTAGGGTGAAGTCGGATTTTAAATTGCAAATCTGAAAATGACACTTTTAGACAGTTGGCATTTTCTTGCTTAACCATTTGGTGCCTATAACCTGTCTCTGATCACATATCTGGGCGCAGTTGACAGATGATTATTCCTCACAGTCAGCAACACACAGTGGGAGCCTAGGTGTGTCTCAATGGGCCATCTCGGGCAGGGTGAGAAGGAGGAGCTGGGTATAGCCTCACTTACACCTGAATAGGCTGTGTCCTTCCCACACAAAAATGGCTTCATACCCCCTCTGTATTGAGTCTGGACCAGGGCAGGAAGAGAGAACATTTCTGCTCCTCAAAGGGCCACTGGGTAGAAGTACTGTAACTCAGACACTACCACTTCAGTACACTTCTAGATCTGTGTATACTCTGCTAGTAAGAAGGACTGCCATGCTGCTGAAGAACGGCC
Source organism: Triturus cristatus (assembly GCF_964204655.1). NCBI lineage: Eukaryota > Metazoa > Chordata > Amphibia > Caudata > Salamandridae > Triturus > Triturus cristatus. The sequence goes on along the minus strand of NC_140590.1, from coordinate 1,649,313,284 downwards.
ACTCAGCTGACTGCACCTTGATGGACTCCTGCTTTGCTGTGGGGAACTGCCTGCTGCCCTCTTGCCTGGGTGAGAAAGACTGGACCTTCATTACTTGAACCCAGAACCTAGAGTGACTCCAAGGGCTACTTGGCTGGCCTCCAGATCTGAAGCTTCAGTCCAACCTACTTGGATTTGCACTGCGACTCTGCCATCTGTGAGTCTACCCTGCCAAGTGGTGCCACCCCAGTCCTGGACCCTTGGACGTGGGCCTAATGTGCTTACCAGTGGGTACAAGGCATTTTCTCTGATGAACGACGCATACCGAACAGAATCAACAAAGAGACGCTGCTGCGTGGATTTCGACCATCATAAAAATCTAGCATCGCTACCACCTCTTGCATGTTTGGACTCCTGCATATCCTTCAGAACTGCCACTGCACAATGCTTTTCCTGCCGCAAGCTTCTTCTCACATCCCTCGTCGACGGCAGCCTCAACGATGACGACAAAACTCTTTATCGCAGCTTCACTGCTCATTAAACCCGATGCATCACCTCGGCTGTGCTTCACATCCCCGACACTGGGCTTTGCATCGCAAGCCCATCAACAGGATCCTTGATGTCAACACATCAGGGCCACGGACCGCAGATTCTCCACATCTCGGAACTGACGCATTGCCTCTGCTGTGCGATGCATCTTTGACACAGATCCACACAAACCTCTACAACCAAGATTTAAGGTCATTTGGACTAACTGGGTCCCTGTAGCTTGCCCGTGCACCACTATGGTCAGCCTAAACTGGTGACTTTGTCCCAGCCTGACGTGACCAGATATCCTCAATGGTGCTTTTTGGTTCTTGCTGTTATTTTCTGCTATAAATTTTGCATTTTGACATTTCCTGGTCTACTAATTGGATTTTTGTTGTTTTTGTTCAGAGCTAATTTTCTAAACTGGTAAGGGATAATTTGGCGTTATCACCATTTTACTGTTTGTAGTGTTGCACAAATACTTTAAACACTGCCTCTAAAGTTAGGCCGGACTACGCTGTGCCAAGCTACCAGAGGGTGAGCATAGGTTAATTTAGGGTAGCCTACTTCTCACCATGACTGGAATTGTGGTTGCTGCTTGACCAAGGCTTATGCCCCAGTCATCCAGTAGCCAAATTTTGACTTGTAGTCGTGCAGTGCCATACAGTGATTTGGTATACACTACCATTCCACACTTAGTACCAATTTGAATTTCAAATTATCCCTGATTGGCATTTTTGATTTCCCAAATTATCTCTCTACAAAATGGATCTTAAAACCAAACCTGCAAGCATGGAATTTGAGCTGGCCAACTTAGAGGTTTACACTGTGGTCCTATTCAAGGACTTTGCATGGAGTTTGGACTTCCTGCAAGAGCACCACCAGGAAGGTGGAGTTCACTCCATACAGAATGAGACCACAGGAGAGGATGACGAGCGAAGGGGCCTGTGGCGGACCCTTCCAAGAAGCCACTTGAAGATGAAAGGAATGACTTGATCCCTAGAATGGATCCCCCTGCTAGGACAGGGAGCAGTATCTACTCCCATGGCCTGTCCCCTGAGGAACTGGCAGAAAGGAGAGAGGAGTACTGGCTTATGAACCAAGTCTGAAGGAGCTGGATCTCAAGGCCATATAGGCAGAGTCCAGCAGTGATGGTGGCAGCATACCCACAGATTCTAAGGGAAACCAATGAGTTCACATTCCCATGGATTTGGTACCCCATTCTATGGTGGGAGATGATATTGACAAATGGTATTCTACGTACGAGGTCGCCCTGGTGGCCCACAAGGTCCCAGAAGAGCACTATGAGGGTGGTCTATGGAAACACATGCCTCTGTGGGATGGAACACACTTCTGACTCTAAAGGTTGGGGAACTAACCAACGAAGGCTATTTTAACTGTAAAGTTTGGGCTGACCCCTCAAAAGTACTGCCAAATGCCCATTTGCCTGACAGTACTTTGAAGTACTGGCAGAGGCTCAGCATTAATTGCCAACTGTTGGAGGCTCCGAGAGACACAGGAACCAGTATGACTACTGTGAAGAATCAGCTGGTGTCATCAGAGCAGGTCTTTTCTAACACATTTCACCAAGTCATAGTCACTGACAATCGTGAGAGCCATCTACCAATAGCTCTGGTTCCCTTTGAGTGGGGGGGGGGGGGATCTCAGGTTCTCTGAAAGCAGCTGTGAGCCCTTGCATGCCTGCAGATTGTCTGTTAGGCAATGACCTGGAGCACAATACCTAGAAGGGAGTAGAGCTCAGGTCGCACTTGGAGATTTTGGGATTGCCTGAATGGGTCTGTATGATCACATGGCCTATGCCCGCCCGTGAAGGGAGTCAAGGGTGTCTGCAGCCTAGAACAGTGGCCCAGACTAGTGCCATGAAAGAGAGCGGCGGGGAGTGAGAAACCAGCCCCTGAATTCCCCATGGTCGAGGTTGACGGGGCACCTGAGGAGGAGGCCCGAGACAACTGGGGAGGACATTGACACCCTCAATGACCCGCCTGAACTTGATGGTTGGCAAGTTGAGGGTGGGCCCACCAGTTCTGCAAGACGCAGAGAGATTGTCCCACTCTAGAGGGCTTGAGGAAGCAAACCCAAGCCCAGGCAGAAGGTGACACCTCTGGGGATCACCTGATCTATTTTGAGAATAACCTTCTGTATAGCGAGCCTAAGGGTTCTGATTCTGGGTAAGCCCGTATGTTGTTGGTCCCCCAGTGTTCCAGGACCTTTCACTAGGTTTGGCTCATCATATAGCTCTGGCAGGACATCTAGGGCAAGATGAGACCTTTGCCAGGCTTTCTGCACACTTTTATTGTCCCTGGATGAAGACGGCCTCAGATGCATACTATACGTCCTGCCCAAACAGCCAGGCCAGTTGGAAGTCAGGGAAAAGCATAAAGCTCCCCTGACTCCACTACCTGTTGTTGGCACTCCCTTTGAAAGGGCAGGCATTGACATTATTGGACCCTTAGACCCCAACACAGCATTTAACAATTTAACAACAGGTTTGTGCTGGTTTTGGTGGAATATGCCACCGCTAGCCAGAGGCAATCTCTCTGAGGTCCGTGACTGTACCTGTGTTGGCCAGAACTCTGATGGGTGGCTGGAACTCTGATAGGGATTTTTACTTGTGTGGGGTTTCCAAAGGAGGTAGTGTCTGACTGAGGTACTGCCTTAATGTCAGTGTTGATGCAATCCAAGTGGGATGAGTGTGGGGTAACCTAAAAGTTCACTAAACCCGATCAGCTCCAAATCAATGGTCTTGTTGAGAGATTCAACAAGACCTTGAAAAACATGATAATGGGCCTTCCTGAGCCCATGAGGTATGAGTGGGACATCCTCCATCTATGCATTGTCTTTGCCTACAGGGAGGTGCCACAGAAACAATTAGTTATTGGCCCCTTTGAACTCCTCAATGACCTCCCTGTTAGGGTACGTATAAGCTTTGTGAGGGAGGGGTGGGAGAAGCTCCCAGGAAACCTCCCCAGGATGTGGTCATTTACATGCTGGTCCTCTGCAACCAGATGCACCGCTTCTGGAAAATGTAAACAGTAACCTTGAGGCCAAGCAAGAGGTTATGATGCTCTAGTATGACCACACAGCCACTCTGTGGGGTTTCAGCCAGGCCAGAAAGTATGGGCCATGGAGCCTGTGCAGCCCAGAGCTCCCCAGGATTGCTGGGCGGGCCCATAGAATGTGAAAGAGCAAAAGGAGAAGTCTCCTACCTGGAAGATCTTCAGACCCTAGAAATCTTCTAAACGTGCTCCACGTGAATCGCCTCCAGCCTCAGTTTGATGGGTACGAAGTAGGCATGCTCCTGGAGACAGATGAAGGTGTGGAAGAGGAGAGTGAGCCTCTCCCCGACCTCCTCTTTCCAGGAGCACAATGGTTCAGTGGAAGGTGTTATTCTTTCTTCTACCCTGGCCCCAGAGCAGGAGAGTGACTGTTATCAATTATTGGTAAGTTTGCCTCTCTTTTCTCCCTTACATCTCGACTCACACACCTGCGCGTCCATAATGTGGACCCTGGGGACAGCCTACCTGTAAAGATCAAAATGTACAGGTTGTTGGACAGAGTGCGAGTCAGCATGAAGGAGGTCTCCAATGTGATGGTGTTAGGGGTGATTGAGCCCTCCAACTTTCCCTGGTCCAGCCCTGTGGTGCTGGTATCAACGGTTCCCCACTGGACACAACCCCTGAACTTAGGTTCTGCTTGAAGTACAGGGGTCTCAAGTAAATCACCAGGACTGACACACACCCCATCCTTCCATCTGAGGATTTCATCGACAGGCTGGACACTACCAAATTCCTCAGTACTTTTGATTTGGCATCAGGGTACTGGCAGGTTGTTCTGACTGAAGGAGCAAAAGAGAGGTCAGAATTCTTAACCCCAGAGGGCCACATCCTACTTCGGGTGACTACCTTTGGCCTGCAGAATGCCCCTGCCCACCTTCAAGAGATTGGATACTAGCATCCTAGCTGAAAGGAGATCTTCTTTTCCTCTAATCTGGATGACATTGCGGTCTTCAGCTCCAGCTAGAAGGAGCACTTAAAACATCTCCAGGAGGTGATTCAGGCCCTGCATCAGGCAGGCCTGACAATCAAGGTCAGTAAGTGCCAGATAGGGTAGGGTTCTCTGGTGTATCTTGACCACATTCTGGGTGGGGGCAAGGTCAGCCTCTCCAGACCAAGATTGAGATTATCATAACCTGGCAACCACCTACAACACAGACTGAGGTGATTACCTTCCTAGGCCTCACAGGATACTACAAAAGATTTTTTTTAACAGAGTTTTATATAGCGCAAACTTGACCCGAATTGGGTATCAAAGCGCCTTATATAGCACCAGTTGCATTACATGAGGTCACATTCATTTTTGTTAGGCACGGGCAAATTAAGTGATTTGCCCAGAATCACAGGATGTTCTGCTTCATTGCCGAGACTCGAACCCAGTTCCCCCAGATTCAAGGTCGACCGCCCTAGCCATTAGGCCAACTTCTCTCCCATAAATTTGTTAAGGGATAAGGCACCGTTGTTGCCCTGGTAACAGAGGTGACATTGAAGAAACAGCCCAGATCGGCGATCAGGACACAGGCCTGTCATGAAGACTTGAATACCCTCAAGGAGGCCATGTGTACAGCACCTGTACTCAAGGTTCCTGACTTCTCCAAGGAATTAATAGTGCAGACGGATGCTTCAGAGAATGGCATAGGGATGGTCTTAGCACAGTTGAAGGAAGACGAACCATACCAACTGGTAGTATTTGTAAGAAGATGACTCTGTATATAGTATACCAAAGTAAGGTATACACAGAGTCCAATGGATCCCCAAAGGTAGGCAGAGGTAAACATAGATAACACCTTACCATCTTTTTGTGGTAGTGTGGGCGAGCAGTACGGCTTTATCAGAGGGTAGTGTTAAGCATTTATTGTACACACTCAGGCAAGAGATGATTTCACACACTCAAAGGCTGAACTCTGACCAATTTGTTTTGTAAAAATATTTTTTAGTTTCATTTTATGTCAAAAACAAAGCCAGGCCTGGTGTAGGTAAGTGAAATAATAATTTGCAGGAATAACACAGTTGAATGCAGTTGTATGTAATTGATTTGGATACAGATAGGTTAATTATTCAGAAACAATTTAAATTACTTTTCAATTTCTTTTCAGTTACTGTCTTAATACTTATTCGATTACTTTTTCTACTCAGTGGGATGTGCCTAGATGTCACACTGGGACATTTCCTAAATAAAAGTAGAGCAGTTTTTGTGAGTACACAGTTTAAGGTTTCATACACTTTTCCAGCTCCACACTTAAAACATTTTACACAGAAAAGCAGTCAATGCAATCCTATGTGGGAGCAAATGAACTTATCGGTTTACAGGTAAGTACTTAGTTTTGGGAGTTGGATCAAGGATGCACTCCTAGAGCACTCTCAGCCGGCACTAGGGCGGCCGGGTGCAGAGTGCTGAGGCCCAATGTTATCCAAGGAACTGAAAACCTAGGAAGTGATAGTCATGAGGGGCACTGGCAAAAGGCAGAAAGCCAACTCAAGGTCTGCTTTGGCCATGAAGGCCCCAGACCCAATTACCTTAGTAATAGGGTGCTATCCAAGGATGCCTATTTGACCGAGCTAAGGGATGGGTCAATAGCATCAGTAACAGAAGCCCTTCTAGGTATTGAGTGGTTATGAATCAATCTAAATTCCCCAGTTTCTTTCTATGGGAACAAACTTTGAGCAAATAAGCACTACTAGAAAAAGGCTTACAATTGCACAAAAACAATCCTGCTAACAACGCAGACACGCTTGCAAATTGTGCACGGTGCTAGCTGAAAGGACTGGAATACACCATATAAATAATATATATATATATATATATATATATATATATATATATATATATATATATATATATATAGACACACACACAATGTAGCAACGTAGCACCCCCGAAGTCTGACCTGTTCTCTTTGTGGATCAAGAGCCTTGCCTCACTGGGACTGGTCCGAGAAGGCAGGCCAAACTGTGGCCGCATCTTAAAAGTTTTTTATATATATATAGTTGCCAGTACGTAGTTATAGTTAGGATCTAGTTTCCATAGGAAAAGTGTTTTTTGTTTTGCTAATAACTTTGACAAAGTTTGATGAATCGCCACAAAATTTAAAAAACAAGACTCCCACTCACTTTAGCTGCTGTCTTGAAAGTTTCGGGGTGATCCGTCCAGTGAGGGCTGTAGGAGGCTGGCTTAGTATATGATGCACACTTATTTAAGTGAAGCACCCTGCACTAATCCAGACAACCCTTATGGTGATTTTAGTGGTCTTAGACAACCACAGTAAGCGCTCTAAGTGGTAGCTGTGGAGAGCAGCCTCCAGGCTTAGGCTCCAGGCTTAGGCCAGAAGAAGTTTAAAGCAGCTGGTTTTACCAGTACTAACCATGTAGTGCAGGTTAAATGAAAAAGAACCACACAGTGTAGTTATAAAAATAGTTATATTTATTATACACACTCACTTATACATTGGTATATCTCCTACCTGGATATATCAGCACAATACATACAATATTTCAAAAGGAGAACAGGTAACAGGTAGCACAAATACACAGAGGTCTCCAGGGGGAAACCAAACCGTATACTAATAAAGTGAAATGCGAACTGCAGCCGAAGTTGAGACTTGACCCAGAAGACTTAGGAGAGCTGCGGACCCAAGAAACCACCCAAGGTGTAAGTACCCAGGAACCGCACGGAGGCTGTGTGCAGAGTGGAAACATAGCCATGTACTCAATGCAAGTCAATGGGAAAGTCGCAATTGCAGTTTTCAAGAAGGACCCTTCCCAGAGGACCCTGAAGAAACCACGTGGAAGATGGAAGTATGGAGAGTCACCCCACCCATGGATACTCCAGGAACCAGGATACCTACAACAGGGAAGCCAGGTGCATAGGTGCGAAGTGACGTCGGAAACCACTGTAGACCACAAGGGAGGACTTCAGTGAAGATGCCACTGGCAAAGAAGGGGAAAGAGTCCGGTGTAATCCAAAGGTGGATTCTTGATTAGGAGTACCTGCAAGCAGAGCGGACAGAGTCTATGACACTTGGGAGTGATCAGGAGGCACGGAAGACCAATTACCACCGATGACGGGCGGTGACCTTATCGCTGCAGTGTCAGGACCAGCAAGGTCCAAGGGACTCACCAAGTGCAGGAGAGTCAGAGCAGACCCAAGCAAATTGGGAAGCCCACTGGAGCCAAAGAAGACCCTCAAGAGGACTTACAGGCTGATGGCACAGGAGTCACATGAGGACCTCAAGCAGCTCACCAAAGATACTGGCCCACAGTGCAAAGGATACAGTGAGGACAAAGATCGTAGCAGGAAGATATGCTGGGGGCTGGAGCTTTCTGGAGACCGAAGATCTCTGGAGAAGAGAGTCAACAAGCCTTGGCAAGGGCAAACCAAAACATTGCACAGGGGTACTGTTCCAGCGGGTCCGACGAGGGATACCGGCCTCAAACTTACTGAGAAGACAGTGCAGCCCTTGAGGGAGTTGCAGAACCACCACCTGTGTTGCTGGGCCTTTTGAAGTCTAGAGGACGTCAGGAGAAGCAGACCGATCAGCTTAGTTGCGGTGCCTGCAGGTGCAGGGGAGTGACTCCTTCACTCCAAGGGAGATTCCATTTTTTGTCTTTGATGCCCACAGCTCTAGAGAAGAAACTGGATGAAGCACAGGCACAGGCAATGCAGAAGACTGGCAGGAGGATGAGACCAGGAGCAGCAGCATTCTTCCCAGATGCAATCTCGCTTCCCAAAGCGAAGTCCAGAGAAGTCCACGGTGCCCAGACGGTAGAAGTAGAAGTCTTTTCAGATCTGAATCTTGTCCCATGACAATTCTGAAGAGCCACCCACAGGTAAGCCCTTAAGTACCCCAAAGAAAGGGTTGGGACGATTCAGGGGTACCTCCGAGAGGAGGGGCTGGACAGAGGAGAGGATATTCCCATGTCCTTTGTCCAGGTTCACACCAAAGCAGGAGCCAACAGCTCCCTTAACTGGTTTTGACTGGAGTATGCAAGGAGGACACCAAATGTGCCCTTCAAAGCAGTCTGGTTGTGTTGGAATGCGCCCCCACCCCAGCCCAATACACTAAGTCCTGTCTGGGAGGTGGTCACACCTCCCTGTGACAGGAAGTCTATTGTTCTACCTTTCCCTGCTCGAGCTCAGCTCAGCAACATGAGGGCAGAATCAGGTCTGTGGTCAGCAGCAGCACTAGACGTATGTATACGTATAAAATGGCTGAGCATACTTACAAAGCCTGGAGAATCGACTCCTGGGTTTGTTGGGGGTGTCCTGCTCCTGCAGGGCACCCTCACTCTTATAACCTAGCACCCTGCCTTCAGGAGTGAGAGGTCTGCCTTAGTGGTGACTAATAGGTATTAAGTGCAGTGACCTCAGATATAAGGAAACTTATATCTTTTGTGATTGGTGTTAGCACTAGCCCACACAGGCTGCAATGGCAGGCCTGTAGTCACATTTTGAGTGGTCTCTCATGGGTGGTACAATACATGCTGCTGCCCATGTGAGGCCCCTAGTGTACCTAGGCCCGAGTAACTTAGTACCATATACAAGGGATGTAGAAGGGTTCACCAGTAGCTAAATAGGAAGGTACCAAAGTACTTACCATAGTCCAGTTTAGGGAGAGAGCACAGTGACTGGGGTCCTGATTAGCAGGATCCCAGTCAGACTAGTTAGAAAACAGGATGAAACCAGCAAAAAGTAGGGGTAACCATGAAAGCAAATTCTACTTTCCTACACAACCCCCCTCAAATGAGAGGAGATGAGACTAACTTTGCCCAGTTGAGTCTTAATTTTCTAGATGGAAATATCTGGAGAGTCCATCTGCGTTGGCATGGTTACTCTCAGGTCTATGTTCCACTGAAATGTCAACACCTGTAGGGAAATGGACCACGTCAAAAGTTTGGGATTCTCACCCTTCATCTGTTTAAGCCATAAGAGGGTCTTATGAAGTGAGTACCAAACAGGTCTGGCCTCGACTTCTTCAAGGCCCAGACCACAGGAAAGGCCTCCCTCTTAATAGCTGACCAACGTTTCTCCCTGGGGGTCAACCTTTTGCTTATAAAAGCTACTGGCGGGTCATGGCACTCTGCATTAAGTTGTGACAAAATAGCTCCTACCCCTATCACAGAAGCATCTGTCTGGACAATGAAGGGTTTGGGGTAATCAGGACTTTGCAGAATGGGAGCAGTACACTTGGCCTGCTTCAGGTCATCAAATGCCTTTTGACAGCTAACTGTCTATTGAACTTTCTTAGGAATTCTTTTGGAGGTGAGATCATTAGGGGAGTCATAATGGACCCATACCCCTTAACAAACCTCATGTACTACCCAGTCAGGCCCAAGAAAGCTCTGACCTGAGTCTGGGTAGTTGGGGCAACCCAGTCCATTATGGCCTGGATTTTGCTCTCCAGTCGGTAAACTTGACCTCCACCTACCAGGTGACTCAAGTATACAACCTTACTCTGCCCTATCTTGCCACTTTGTGGCCTTGATAGTAAGGCCTGCCTTTTGCAGGGCCTATTGAACATTGTTGAGGTGGACCAGGTGATCCTCCCAGGTGGAAGTAAAGACAGAAATATAATCTAGATATGCTGCACTATAGGCTTCCTGACCTGTTAGGACTTTGTTCACCAACCTCCGAAATGTGGCAGGTTCCTTTTTCAGACCAAAAGGCATTACAATAAATTGATAATGTTCACTAGGGGTTGAAAATGTTGTTTTTGGCTTGGCATGCTCAAAGAGTCTGATTTGCCAGTAGCCAGCAGTCAGGTCAAGTGTACTCAGATACTTGGCCAAAGTATCAATAAGCTCATCTGCCCTTGGAATTGGATGGGCATCAGTCCTAGTGACCGAATTGATGCCACTCTAATCCACACAAAACCTCATCTCTCTCTTGCCATCTTTGCTGTGAGGGTTTGGCACAAGGACTACTGGACAAGCCCAAAGGCTATCCGAAGGCTTAATGACCCCCAACTTCAGCGTCTTTTGGACCTCAGTCCTGATGCAGTCTCTGACATGGTCAGGATATCTGTAAATGTTATTCTTCACAGGCAAAATATCACCTGTGTCCACTTCATGGGTACACCAGGTGGTTTGACTGGGAGTCAGAGAAAACATGTGGGAAAACAAATTGAGGACTTTCCTGCCATCAGGTTACTGCTGGTCAGTAAGGCTGCTTGCCAAGGCTACTCCATCAGCTGATACATCAACAGGGTCCTGAGAGAGGAGATCATGGAGAGGGTCTCTCTCTTCTTGCTGTCCCTCATCAGTGGCCGTGAGCAAGCTCATATCCGCCCTGTGAACAAAAGGGTTTAGGCGGTTCACATGAAGTACCCGGGGGTACTTCTAGGAATACCTAGGTCAACCAAATAGGTGACCTCACCTATTTTCTCAAGAATGGTGGGGGTGGGGGGCACTCTATTTGTCTTGGAAAGCTACTGGGGCCACAGGCTCCAACACCCACACGTTTTGTCCTGGCTGGTAAACAGTCAGTATAGCCTTTTGGTCATGCCAGGCTTTCTGTGGCTCCTGTCTGGTCTTAAGGTTTTTGCTGGCCTTCTTCATATACCCAGTTATAAACGAATGCAGGCCAAAGACATAGTCCTAAATATCCTGTTTAGGAGGTTTGAAAGGCTGCTCACAGCTTTCCTTAACCAGCACAATGGAACCCTAACTGTATGCCCAAACAGAAGTTCAAATGAGCTGTAACCGACCCATTTCTGTGGAACCTCTCTGTAGGCAAAGAGAAGGCAGTGTAGTAAGATATCCCATTTTTGCCTGAACTCTTCTGGGAGTCCCATGATCATACCCTTAAGGGTCTTGTTGAACCTTTCAACAAGCCCATTGCACTATGGATGATAGGGTGTGGATAACTTGTAGTTCACTCCACACTCTTTCCAAATTGCAGTGATATAACTAGACATGAAGTTTGTACCTCTGTTTGTTAAGACCTCCATAGGGAAATCTAATCTGGAAAAGACTGTGAGAAGGGCCTTAGCCAGTACAGGAGCTGTAGTGGTCCTTAAGGGAATAGCCTCTGGATACCTAGTGGCATGGTCAACCACCACTAGGATGTAATTGTGTCCAGATACTGTTGGGGGGTTTAAGGGACTAACAATGTATATCCCTACCCTCTCAAAGGGAACCCCAAACAGTGTAAGTGGAATTACATGGGACTTTGTAGTGCCACCTGACTTACCACTGGCTTGGCAAGTAACACAGGAGCGACAAAACTCCTTGGTGTCTTCAGACATACAGGGCCAGTGAAAATGAGGGACAAGCCTGCCCCAAGTCAACCCCTGAACGTATAAATTGTTACCAACCTCCTTTTGAAACCAGGCTTGGGATCTCTACACTGAGAGAACAGGAGCCAATCCTCCCAATAGATCCTATGGGACCCACTGACATTCCCTGCCTGCTCAGCAGCAGCTTGCTGTCTGAGCTGTTCAAGAGGGAGGCAGGATTTCTGCTCCAAACTCAAGTCTACCCTAGAAGGGCCCCCTGCCCCCTAGAACTCTGCCTGGTCAGGCCCAAGTTCCTCTGGGACAGTTCCTTCACAGGGACTGAGGTCCTCATCTCCCTCAGGAGACTGACTCTCCCTGGGGGTTTGGGAGGAGAATAAATCCTTACCCTTCCTGCTCCCTCTTTTAGGAGCCAGCTGGTCCATTCTTTCAGGATCCAGTGCTCTCTAAGTGCTTAGCTGTGTGCCCTGAGACTTGGTGACAGCAAATACACTGGCAGGAATTCCCATAATCTCTGCATGTGTCCTGAACTCAACTTCAGACCAGGCTGAAATTTCTAAATCATTGCCCAACAGACAATGTACAGGTAGGTCTGGAGAAACTACAACTCTTTTAGGGCCAGTCACCCCTCCCCAACTGAGATTCACAACTGCCAAGGAGTGATCCGTCCTGACATTGCTAGCATTGATCATTTGGAACAACAGACCACGTATGATCTGTTCAGGGGACACAAGTTGCTCTGCCTGCCACCATTGTGACACTGGCCCACTTGTCCCTGTAATCCACAGCTTCTTTTCCATTAATCGAAGGCTGTTACCTGTACTTGCCCAAGTTAGAGGGACTTGTTTTTTTAAAAAAACCTTTATTTATAATGTTGGCATTTGTGTACATTAATATATATCGTTTATTATGATAATGCGGTTTCACAGTTGGCATCTCTTATATTTACAACACCTTGTACAACATGAGTTTATAGAAAAGGGACATCTACTCTCTGAATCACGTAGCCAATGGGGGGTCTTATGGGTTGGTGTTCGGTTCTTGTTGACGCTTATAACTGATAAAGGGTTCCCAAATGTCACAGGGTCGAGATCTCAGAGGCATTAAGTCCCAGTAATTAGACAGCTGTTCATGGCAGTAAGCAATGTCTTTTATCTTGTCTCTTGTTTTGAGCGCCAGGGTCCCACCCCAGCGCATTGCGACCCTACGTTTTGCGAGGAGTAATAGTAAGGCGGTGAGTTTGCGAGAGCTATTGGGTATCTCTGCCACGTGCACCAGTAGTCCAGTTAAGGGAGAGGGGGACAACTGTAATTGTATAATTTCTCCTACCACCCGAAGACCTCCACCCAGTACGCTGCAACCGCAGAGCACTGTCAGGCAAGATGAATGAAATCTGCATAAACTGCATGGCATTCTGTACATTGGGAGTCTGAAGATATACCCATTCTATGTATCAGTTCTGGCGTGCGGTAAGTGCGCTGTAAAAAATGTAAATAAATCTTAAACTACCAGCAATTCAAAAAGTATCCCTTTCATTATTTAGTTTATCCCTGCTGGCAGCTTCTGAGCAAACTATATTGATCCTTTTTAATGTTTTAAAACTGATTTTCAAGATTAAACACTTTGACAATGTCATAAGTGAAAAGCCCACAGTCAGTGATGCCATTGAGGGCCTCTAGCTCACATCCAGAGCTAGGAGAGCATATGGTCAGAGTCATGAAGCCAGGCACAAGTGGGGACTATCCATTCAACATAACTACACAGAAGCAGAGAGAAACAAGCATTGAAAATGCAGTAGGTCTCGCCTTAGATTAAGTAAAAGCCATTTGCTTTGCTAATGGTATTGTATAGCAATGCAAATGGCTTTAACTTAATCAAAGGCGAGGCCTATTGCATTTTTAATGCTTGTTAAAGATATTCTACTGAGTTTCTGTATGTTGGATTTCTGTCGTTTTGGTATTGTTTAGTTTAGATAAAGATATTTTATTTTTCTAAACTGATGTGGTGTGCATTTGTGGTGTTTTCACTGTGTTACCGTGAGTGTTGGTACAAATACTTTACACATTGCCCTTAGGATAAGCCTGTGTGCTCGTGCCAAGCTACCAAGGGGGTGAGCAGGGGTTATCTAAAGTATGTATCCACCTTGCCCTGACTAGAACCAAGGGTCCCTATTTGGTCAAAGGTACCTACCTCTGCCAACTAGAGACCCCCATTTCTGACACAAGTGCTTAATTTGTAAAAAAAAAAAAAAAAATGCCAGGCTTCTAGTCAGCAGGACACTTCCACTTGCACTGCCCAGTGCCGCATAAGTAATAAGTCACACTCCTATGAGTATGAGAATTCTTACTATTTCAGGCCCCCAAAGTTAAAAGAATTGCTTTGGCAGTAGGTTTTGCTCATTGTTAATGTATACTGAATTAATAAACAACAGTTGTTGCGCCCATCTCTGAATTTAAAAAAACAGTGCCACTGTGTCGGAGACTGTCATAGGTGCTGCAGCTGACAATTAAGTGCTGGTGCTGTGCACCGGAATACACCTGCTCAAATTAAGCACTGGAAAGTCCAAGGCTCTACAGGCACACACTTGCAGATTTACTGCACAGTAAATTTGCATGAAAATGTACTTGTGGCATAATCGCCCTTGTACAGTGGGTGGAGTAAGGAAGTAAAAGGAAGGGTCTTTCTACCTGGCGGAAGCATTGTATTCTTACTCCATTAAAAAAAGCAGGATGCAAAAGACTCAGGTAGTTTTTCCAGATGGTTTTACCTGCTGGAGAAATTGGGTCAGGTTCTTCCACAAACAGTAAGACCAAGAAAAACTTAAACAGTAGTAATCAGGCGGAGCTAAATTCATGCATAAAACCATGCATCAATTTCGCTCGCTTGACTGTTAACTGGACCCAGGATGACGTCATACTCTCAGCAGCACTGCGTGATTGGCCTTTGTGATTCATCTTTCTTTTCAATAAGGAGCTATAGAGGGAATTAATGTGCCAGGTCACCCTCCAATCAACATTACATCAAACAACAAAGACCTGGAACTAATAGGCAACCTCATCCATTTTATAAGTATCTTGGATTGATATGGGGTGATACTCTTATCATTTCCCACACTCAGATGCTATTGTATGCCCTCTGAACAAATCCACTATGCCTGGTTGATTAATAATTTAAAACAAACCACAATGAGAAAACCAGTTGTCTGTAAGATCACTTGGAAGACAACACTCCCAAAATTAAGTGTATATCCCACAAAGAAAAAGTTTGTAGAAAACGAGAAAGTGTCTCACGTATGCACAACCAAACGGGCTACTGGTAGGTTCTCACCAGCTTACCCAAGTACTTATCATTGATCACTTTCTCGCGTGAAAAAAGAAGAAAATACGTGTTTGTGTCCAGTGGGAGGGAAATGAAACAATTAAATATATAGAAAAGACCCCGTGACAAATGAGACACAAGTAGTCTCTAATAAAAATTGAGCTGGACTCACACACATACTTATAGCTTTTAATCCAACACGTGAGTTCGCCCAATATTAAAAACACGGCTTGTTGTGAACCACTTCAAGGACAGCCAACATGTTTCATTGCAAATTCAATAGTAGCGGAAAATTCGTCAGGGCAACCGAGGTCACACGCCACCTCCCTGGACGTCAAAAGCGACTACTGAGAGCCACGGGCCCACATACCAGCTCAACCCAGCATGGTGCCCTACTCTCAGCAGCACGGAGTGATTGGCCTTTGTGATTAATCAACAGTTGCCCCTTCGTTTTGAGCGGATTCAGTTGTATGGTGAAGGAAATCTGGCGAGGGAAGGAAGTCATCTAGGAACCAAGCCCATGGCAGATCCTGCAGATGCCATTGCTGAAATTGCCTGCATCAATATTGAGGGAATGCAGTTGAAAAGTGCAAAAAAAGAGTGAATACAGTCGAAAAGTTCACGGACGTTCTCCTCTGCTGGTGAACTGAACTACACAAGACGTGTTTCCACTACACAGTGGAACTTTGTGTGCTCACCATTTGCTTAATCGCAGACATCCTTGCACCATCTCTACTCTTGGCATGATGTCATCTTGAGGCCACAGAACAAATCCTGGGTTCAAAGGAAGTGTTCATTTCAAGTAACAGCTGTTTCTGGCGCGTGCCACTGTTAGGAGACTGCAATCAACCCCACAAGCACTGTAGACACATACATCACAAATAGGTCCCTTCTACAGTGTGCATTGGAAGGCGGACACAGCAGCGGCGGCTCCTCCGTAATGGCAGAGGAGCGTCGCCCCACCTGCCAGCAGCTGTAAAAATAAAACAATAATAAACCTTTGTTTACTATTGTTTCATTTTTTTCTCTGAGCTGTGGCTTGGGGGCGGTATGCTCAGAAGTGGGTCCCATGCTCTCCATCAAGCTACTCTGGCTGAAGAGGGGTGAAACCCCAAAACCGGTCCTAGGATGCTCGTTTCCAGTCCAGGGAGGACCTGGCTTGGCAGTTCGGGCTGAACTGTTCCCATGAGGCACAGGGTCAAGACTGATTTGCATATGGCTGGGTTCAAACTGGAACGGCACGGTGAGCAAAAAAACAATGGGTTTAGTCCCAGATCTCTGTACTGGGTTGAATGTATGACATTGTTCTGCATTCTGTCCGTCAACTGTTGTTTTTGCATGTGGCTTGGGACGGGGCCAGGGGGATGACAGGCTGGAGAGGGTGTATTGGGCACTGCTACTCAGTGTGCATGGCATCATCTGCATTGGTTGCCCCTTGAACAAAGAGTGTGTTTTAAAGCGCTCTGTATCACGCTTAAGATTCTTACAGGCATCGGCCCAGGAATCCTGAGCGACCTATGCGCCCAGTACACACCCCCACGAGCGCTGCGCTTGGCGGATCTGCTCCTTGCAAGAATTCCATGAATACGAAGGACCAGATCGGGTGGTCGATCTTTTAAACGGCTGGCTCCCGCTTTATGGAACTCCCTTCCTCTACACATCGGTAGCAGTCCTGATCACCTGGCCTTCAGAAGGCTGGTAAAGACCTGGCTTTTCTCCCACTGCTAATTCTCCGCCTTTCTTTCTTACTCTGTGCTCTGCTTCTGCGCAGGGATGCCTCGCTGCTGGGACAGCCATGCGCTATAGAAGTATTCTAATCTAATCATGGCATGCGCACTGAAGCTCTCTTCAACCCTAGGTGCGTTGCCGGGATGGAGAGAAGGCGCAGGCTCCCAGTCTAACTGAGAGCACAAATCATCAGCACTCAGGCCAATTCTGACGCTGCTTTCAGCAGCATGAAAGCAGCAACAGGATTGGCCGCAGTGCACTCTGGGAGTTTGTCCCTGAAAACGCAAGGGGTGCGATGTTGCGAGCAGGTAAGTGTTATTTTTTAATATTATTTGTCTCCCCCTATGTCTGTTGTCCCCCCTGCCCCCACCTGTTCTCCACCTCCTCCCTGCCCTGCATCTCTGTTAACACCCAGGCAGCTACTGGGACACAGATGAGCTGTGCAGGGAACTCCGGGTAACCTTTAGGGGGCGCAGGGCATGTGACAGAAACCAAACCCAACATGGTTTGCAGACTACACTCCAGGCGTGGTGCACATGAGTGTTTGGTGAAATAACGGAGATATTTTTTTCAGGCGAGCAACGCTTAATGGGCTGTAAGGGCTTCAGCCCTCCTCCCCTATGTGTTCCATAGCCTGGGCTGCAGGCCTGCAGCTGTGTGGGTGTCTGTCCCAGGGAAAGTCTGGGCAAACTACAGCTGAAGAAGAGAGTGTTTGAACAAACATTTCCTCCAACAGACACATTCAGCTTATCTTGCTTCTGCAGTGTCCTTAAAGGAGGTGATAGGGGTCACAGATCAACCACAACACCCAGGACAAAAACCTCACAGTGGGGGGTCAAATGTGTAAGGCAGTGTGCTTTACTGATCACCATTGTTTTAAAGAGAGACAATGCGTTCTCTTTAATGCTCTATTTAAGGGACTGCGTCTACACTTCAAAAGCAATTTCTGCCGTCTTCCTCTGCTTTCAAGCAAACAAGGCAGAAATAGCAAATTGGCTTGGTTTGGAATTGCATTTATATAGTGCTTACTACCCATATATGATAAGTAATAAGCAATAAATAAATGCTAAAAAGGTAAAGAAAGACAGTTTGTTTTTTTAATGCAGCGACCAGACTCTTCTGCCAATATGATGCGGGGCTGGGGCTCAAAGGCATCATAGCGCTTTACACAAGCACCAGATTAAATAACACAAAATCAGATATTTATTTTTAAGCACAGGAAGGATAAGTGATCTGCCCAGGATCACAGAATACTGAGCTGACGCTGGGATTCAAACTACCAAGTTCCAGAGTCAGCAGCTCAGGCTTTTAGGCCACATCTCACCGATTGGTATTGGTGTGAGTGGCTGCTGATCTTTGAAAGTGGTGGGGTGCAATACTCCCCAGGAGTTCAGCCCATCTTTTTCAAAATTTGCCTCACTCATACTTCCTCCCTCTCACATTTAGACCAAGATTAAAAAGCATTTTGGGCTGGGTTTGCATCTCAAAAGGTACGCACACCTACTCAAAATGTGTTTTTTAATTTACTTTCCAGCACAAAACCTGTTTTTAACTGGAAAGTTGCCTGAAAGTAATGCAAAGCAGTGCAAAGAGCGGCTTTGCTTTATTCTGTGTCAAGGGTGCGTTCTATGGATGGTACGTTCCTGTGCAACCACCTATGGTTTTTGACGCAAACCCCTATCTACTAACAACAATTGACAGGGTGTTGCAGCAAAATATATACACCACTTGAAAACAGGCATTAAAAAGGAGAAACACTTATTTCTCATAACTTTTCCCGCTTTGAAACTGTACTACACTGTACAGCACACATCCAAAGCAGGAAAAGTTTTATTGTTAGACAAAGCATAGAATTTAGTGCTGGAAGGGCACCCTTCCAGTACAGAAGCTATGCTACAACTCAAACAGACATCTTTTCACTATGGTGCAAAGGTGTCTGTATGACGCTTGGCAGCCTAATTGTACAGCAGTGATGCGGAGAGGGCAGGATAGTATCACATCTTTGTAGCTGTGGTGCTTTCCAGCTCTCTCATGCAACACAGCAATGTTGGGTGCTGTTCTGCATTGTGTGAAAGTATTGATAATCTGTGCCTTAGTCTCTTCCCCTCACTCACTGCAGCTCACATTCTCTCACTTCCTCATTTCATTCCACTCAACGTTACTCATACACAAACGTACTCCTAATCACTGGTTCTCATTCTCACTTGCTAACACACTTAAACACACTCCACACACAGGTCCTCATACCCAGTGGTGGCTGGACAGAGTGCAACATGAACCCCCTGCCAAAAAATAATCTTCACCCTCCCTGTCTCAGTAATTATTGGCCTATCTCCTGTTAATGTTAATAAAATCTCTCCTCTGTCCTCGAATCCAAGGAAGTGCTTCATCCAACTCAAATGGGCGTCCGCTCACAGCACTGACACAGCTCTGTTGGCGGTGGACCAGGAACTGAGACGTCTCCTTGATCAAGGAGGATCTGCAGTCATTATTCTCTTAGATCTCAGTGCTGCCTTTGACACCGTGGACCATCTAACTCACACTCAGAGAATTTCAAAGGCCGGTGTCAAGGGCCGGGCACTAGAATGGCGCGACTCTTCTGGAGAACCAAACTTTCAGGTCTCGGATCAGTCCAATAACTCAGCCAGACTCCCCTTTAGCTGTGGGGTTCCTTAGGGCTCCTCCCTGAGCCCCTACCTTTTTAATCATTATATGCTCCTCCTTACCGACATTGTGTGCTCACTTGGGCTGTCATTGGTCTCAAATGCCGATGACACCCAGTTGGTCATGTCAGTTTCCCCCGACCCCAAATCCAGACACCTGTCTTTGATTCCATGTCTCTAGGAAGCAGCCAGTTAAAGATGTCTGGTTGTAAATTTAAACTCAATGAGGAAGAAGTGAAACGTGCTGTTGAGGAAATAGGCGACCGTGTAGCGACCCTTGTAGAGCATGAAAACAGAAGGGATGAGGAACTGAATATGATACAGCAAGAAATCCTCCGGCTCAAAGAGCAGAATATTGAGGAAAAGGGACACACAGAAGATCTGGAAAACCTCTCCTGCTGCAACTATGTGTGCATCAGAGGGGGGAAATCAGGTGCAGAGGGAGAGAACATTAGGGAGTTTGTTGCGGCTCTTTTTCGAAAGGTGTTGGGCGACAACCACACGGCTGGCATCCAGATTGACAGGGTCCATCGGGTGGGGTTGCTGATAAGTCATAAGGCTCCATCGCTGGACATTCTAGTTTGTGTACACGACTTTCAGCTGAAGGATCTGATTATTAAGAAGGTGAGAGCTGCTCACCCCTTGCAGTTCCGTGGTCACTCTCCTACATTTTTTCAAGATATGTCAACTGCCATCCAGTGCAAGCAACGTGAATGTCGGCCAATTATGATGCACCTGAAAGAGAAAGGAATCACATACTCCTGGGGTCATCCCTTCCATATTATCTTCTGCTATGAGGGTAAGCTGCGACAGATACGTTCACTCCAGGAGGCCAGGGATGTCCTGAGAATTATGAAGCCCATGTCCCTGGAAATGCAACGTAAATCCCTGGAGGGATCGAGGCACACTCAACCTCGCTGCAGACGGTGGGGAGGACCCCCTCCTTCCACAAACCGGTCACAGCGACCATAGTGAAGGGACGAGAAGCAGTAATTTCCTCGCTGGCAACTAGCCCCGCCATTCGTCCCCCAGCTGAACGCTTAGAGAAAGCACGATGAGCACAACTAAGTGGCGGAGTCGGAGACCGCCCTCACCTTCCCTTGAAGCTCGGCCGTGAGCACTTGCCCCCTTACCCAGTTCTACCTAGACGAACTTTTGTCTCCAGGAATGCTTGCTCTTGTTCCACCCAGTATGATGGGAAAGTTTATAATGTTTTCTTTGAAGGGGTTTATTTTTTTTGTGTAACCTACACCGGTCATAGGGAGGCCAGATATTCGAGGGTAGCGCCGCACACTCCCTGGCTCACCCCACTTCGCCCATCCTACTATGTGTACACCCCCATATATCACTTAACATCTGATACACCACATGGGTAAGGATCAAAAGATTGTATCCCTCAAAGTACGGGGCCTCAACCACTCTGTGAAATGCGCTGCCATCCTCTCCCTGCTGGAGAATACAGACGATTACATTTGCATGTTACAAGAAACCCACTTATTATCTAGAGACACGGCCCACCTGCATACATGCTAATTCCCACACCAGTACTGGTCCTCGAGTGCCACTAAAAAAAATGGAGTGCTATCCTGTTTAGAGCAAAATTCGAAGGGAAAGTTCTCTCTTCCCTATATAAAGTGAAGGGGAGGGTTCTCGCACTTAGAATTTAATTGAGCTCCCTCCTTTTACCTCAATTAATATCTACACGCCAAACACGCACCAAGTACCCTTCATTATGAGGACCCTCTCAGAAGGTCTAGCATCTCCTGACGCAGCGATCCTGGTGGGAGGCGAATTCAACTTAGTAATGGATAATGCCAAGGACCGTTCCAACCAGTGGTCAGCTCAGATTGGGGCACTCTCCCCAGTGGGTAAACAATGGTTCAAAGATAATGTGCTGCATGATGTCTGGCGCCACCACCACCCAGAGACAATGGGACTATACACACTATGCAGCTACACACAAATCTTAAGAGCGCCTAGACGATTTTTTAGCCTCCACAGCGCTTCTGTATAGGGTGCGTGAAGCAACTATAGAGTCACGGTTCCTGTCGGACCATGTGCTGATTGCTGTCACCATTCAACCAGATGAGGCCAGCCACAAATACACAAGATGGCGCCTGCGGGAGGGCCTGTTGCAGTCACCGGAGATGATGAAGTTGATCGGGGCAAAAAATGTAGAATACATACAACACAATGATAGGGAGGACACCTCGCTGGCGGCGATATGGGAGTCCCTGAAATTAGTAACGAGGGGGGAATTTGTGGCTGTCTCTTCCGCTGACAATAGAAAGCGTCGGGAGATCCGTCGAAACATAGAACAAGAGGTGAGAGAGCTGGAAACTATACATAAGCGCACAGGTGCGCCATGGGTATGCAGAGAACTGGAGAACAAAACGTCTCCTCCTAAACCACCTAGACCTGGATAGGGTGGAGTACGCCCTACTCCATCTCCACCATAAGTTCTACCTGCGCAGCGACAAATGCGGGAGGTTGCTTGCTCAGAGGCTTAGAGCTAAATCTCTGGCGGTGGCTATACCATCGAATAAGAAGCCCTCAGGCGAGGAGGTGCACTTGGACTCTCAGATAATGGCGACCTTTGGTCAATTCTACCGGTCTCTGTATACCGAGGAAGAGGCAGGGCAGCCGATGGCCGGTAGCCCATGCGTACCTGGAGGCAAGTAATTTCACGCAACTATCCAGGGCCCTGGCCAGCCAACTGGACGAGCCCCTACGCCCAGAAGGAATTATCTCAGCCATCGCTAGGCTGAAATTAAATGAAGCCCCTGGACCGACGAGTTTCCCGCTCTGTTTTAGAAAACCTTCTTGATGTGGCTTTTCAACTCCTTTTTGGAGAGCGGTGCGGTGACTGACTCCATGGCAGAAGCTGCAATCTCAGTAATCCTCAAACCTCCCAAGGATCACAGTGTATGCGGCTCCTGCCGGCCAATATAACTGCTTAACTTGGACGCAAAACTCTTGCGGGAATACTGGCAGCCCGTCTAAACCCATTGATGGCGGGCCTGATCGACCCAGACCAGGCGGGGTTCATCCCCACACGACAGGGGAGTGATAATACAAAGCGACTCTTACACCTTCTGGATATTATAAATAGATCCCGTAAGGAAGCCTTACTTCTGTCAATAGATGTGGAGAAAGCATTTGACAGAGTGCGATGGAACTACTTGTTTGACACACTCCATTGCTTTGGGTTCAGCGAGAGCTTTATAAAATGGGTTTGCCAGGGTGAATGGGGTATCTTCGGAACCCTTCCCAATAGCACGG
The DNA here is from genome assembly GCF_964204655.1 of Triturus cristatus. Lineage (NCBI taxonomy): Eukaryota > Metazoa > Chordata > Amphibia > Caudata > Salamandridae > Triturus > Triturus cristatus. The sequence goes on along the minus strand of NC_140590.1, from coordinate 1,649,290,481 downwards.
GGCACAAGGCATGGGTGTCCACTTTCACCCCTCCTCTTCACTCTGTACATGGAGCCCCTTGCCCAACGGATTCAGGACCACCCGCAGATACAGGGACTACGATTTGGAGGCGATGTCTATAAGATAAGCCTTTATGCGGACAACGTAATTCTATCCCTGGTGGAGCCACTAACATCTCTGCCCGTCCTCGTGGCCGAGCTGGAGGCCTTTGGGAAAGTGTTGGGATTTAAAGTGAACCTAAGGAAGTCACAGATTCTTAACCTTTCCTCCCCCAGGCACATGAAGAGATTTTAAGAGAGAAATTCCTCCTACATTGGGTCAAGCAACCGATAACTTACCTGGGCATCCTCCTGGCTTCAACGATAGCGAAAACTACTCAGCACTGGTGGAACAAACGACGAAGCGCCTGGATGGGTGGTCGAGACTAAAACTAGCCTGGTTCGGGCGAATAGCAGAGGTCAGATGACGGTGCTACAGCAGATTCTATATGTTTCCCAGACTCTACCCCTGCCCACCCTCCTCCAAAAGATATACGCGCTATGCAACTAGCCATTAACAAATTTGTCTGGGGAGGGAAGAAGGCGTGATTAGCCATTTCCCAAATGACGCAACCTAAGCAGGACGGAGGGGTGGGTCTCCCACTGGTGCATAGACATCTTTAAGCCTCCCACCTCCGGTATATTCTGGAGTGGAATCGTCCGCTCTCTGAAAAACACTGGACCTTTATGGACCAGGCAGTAGCTGGACCAAATATATGGAGGGAGGCATGGCTCCCACGTAATTTAAGGGCCTGGGGTCTCTACTCCTCCCCTGTCACTGTGGGGACGCTAAAGGTATGGATGCCGTGGCATTAAGGAGAGGCCTGACAACATTCCCCTCGCCGATGTCCCTAATAGTGGACAGCCCAGACTTCCCACCAGGCTGCAAATCTGAGGTCTTTCACAGATGGAGAGAAGCGGGTTGTAAAAGGGTGGGTTCGCTGTTTGATGTAGAGGGCATACTTTCCTATGAACAAATGCGATTGGATTATGGTCTGCCCAAGTCGGACGACTTCCACTACCTGCAACATAGGCATTGGGTCACTTCACTGACCTATCTAGTGAAGGCCTCTCGGCCGCTTACCCCTTTCGAGAAGTGGCTAACGTTCAAAAAGGATGATAAGCATATGATCTCAGAACTGTCTGCTATGCTTGCCACAGGGCAAAAGGGGGGGGGGGCATACAAAGGGTCAACTACGATGGAAGGAGGGGCTGGGGAGGGCCCTCTCGGACAAAGACTGAGAGAACATCCATTACAGGGCACACCACACAGCCTATAATACTGCAGGGGCTGAATCAGCATACAAAGTCACATCCTGTTGGTATTTCACTACAGCCCGCATTCATAGCTGGGTAAAAAATCATAATGAGAAATGTTGGAGGGGGTGTGGCCTTTGCGGCTCTTTAGTGCACTTACTCTGGCAGTACCCAAGGCTGGAGCGCTTCTGGCAGGGGGTTTTGTACGATATTGACAAAGCCTTTGATACTGAGATCCCGCGCTTCCTGACATTCACACTACTGGGGCTATCAAACACGCTGACATTTCCCCTTCGCTCACTGAAGGGTAGGCATATGGCACTGGCATTGCTAGCAGCGCGCCAAACGATCCTTGCCCAATTTATTTATTTATTTTTACAATTTATTAAGCGCAACGTATGCCCTTAGTCGTCTTGCCGCTGAGACTTCAACAGAATCGAAAGAAGAAAATCTTTATCAGTAATGGGGGAGACAAAGCAGGAACACTGGGAGTCATTATTGGTTAAATAACCACGTTTTCAATAGTTTCCTGAACTGAAGAAGAGTTTGGCTTAGTTTAATATGTAATGGTAACATGTTCCACATTCTAGCAGCCGCTACCACAAAGCGTCTGTCTCCCCAAGACACAGTTTTTGTGCGCGGGACAGTGATTTGTAAACTTGTTGTCGATCTCAGGGATCTTGGGGGTTGGTATAGGAACAATTGGTCTTGATGAACTTATGGACCTTGCTTATTTAAAGCTTTAAAGGTAAGACATAAGGTCTTAAATTTGATCCTATTCCTAACTGTAAGCCAGTGAAAGTCCCTAATAGTTTGACTGATGGAATCAAATTTAGGTGTATTTGAAAGCAGTCTTGCCGCTGCATTCTGAATTGATTGCATTTTTCCTATCACCCGGGATTGAGCATTTGCAAAAAGACCATTGCAGTAATCCAAGGAAGATAACACTAAAGTACTCACTACTGTTTTTGCCGCATTGTCAGGTAGAAATGGAATAACCTTTTTAATAATCCTCAGTTTCTGAAAGGCAGTTGAGGCGGTCTGATTTGCATGAGAAGCGAAATTAAGTTTATCATCAAAGATGATGCCTAAGTTCCTGACTTTAGATACCGGAGTCGGCTGAGTTCCCATAGATGGAGGCCACCAGGCGGAGGACCATTCTGGGGATATTTTTCCAAAAATGATCACCTCCGTTTTCTCCGAGTTTAGTTTCAGGCAATTTCCTGCCATCCAATCTCTGATTGCCAGCATACCTTCCTGGAACCTTACTGCTACCTCCTCCCCATCGTTCTTAATGGCAAGCACAAGCTGGGTGTCATCTGCGTAAGAGGTCAGGCTCATCCCATGTTGTTTAATAACCCTAGCCAGATCTGACACATAGATATTAAATAGTGTCGGGCTTAGGGATGAGCTCTGCGGAACCCCACATGGCAACGCCAGGCTAGCAGATTTAAAAGGGCCTAGTGTTACCACCTGTGTTCTGCCGGATAAGAAAGAGGTAAGCAGGTCCCTGGCTTTTGCTTGAATGCCTAGATTTCCGACACGGTCAATCAAAATGGAGTGGTTGACCGTGTCGAACGCTGCCGAGAGGTCCAGCAGTATTAATACTGCTGTCCCCCCTCGGTCTTTGATGACTCTGATGTCATCTGCGGCTTTAATCAAGGCAGTCTCCGTACCATGCAGCTTTCGAAAGCCGAACTGTGTATCATCGAGCAGTTTATGATGCTCTATATATTCTGCCAGTTGAAAATGTATAGCTTTCTCAATCACTTTTGCCAGGAAAGGTAATCCTGCAATATGCCTGTAGTTCTTGAGTTCCTCTTTATCCAAGGAGGGTTTCTTCAGCAGCGGTTTGATTACCGTATTTTTAAGGCTGTCTGGATAAATACCTGTTCTAAATGTGGTATTGCAGACTGAAGTGATGGTCTCTATAATTGTTTCCAAAACTGGGAGCAGAATCTTAGGAGGGCAAGGATCCAGGACCGATCCCGATTTTATCTGCTGAATAATAGTTCTCATGAGTGCGTTGTCTATATCTGTAAATTGGTCTAAAGAGCAGTGCAGCCTTCCATGATAAGCAAATTTGTAGTTTACATTAATTTTGGATGTAAACTCTGAATAAATATCATTAACTTTAGTGAAAAAGAATTTTGCTATGGAGTCGCAAAAGCTCTGTGAGGCAGGGGGGGCTAGATCTACCACTTTACCGGCCAACTGCTGTACTACTCCAAACAGTTGTTTACTGGAGTTCTTTGCATTTTCTATTTGATGTGCATAGAACTTTTTTTTAGCCTCATTAATCATCTTTTTATAGTGATGTAAAGTATCTCTATAATTTATTTTACTCTCACTCTCATACTATCTGCGCCAACAACGTTCCTGCGCTCTGCATTGTTGCTTTTTTTGCCTCAATTCCTCACTGAACCAAGGGGCAGATGGTATGGTTCTATTTTTAGATATAGATTTTATGGGCACAAGAGTGTCGATCGCATTTCCAATCCAGGATGTGTATTGATCGGCTGCTGTATTAGCTTCAGGGGAGATCTTAGGACGTGATCTTTCTAGATGTTGTTGAAAAGTGACATAATTTAAATCTTTCCAGTATTTAAAGTACTCTTGGTTTTTTGGCGCATGCTTCCTACCATACACAGTGTTGATGACAATCCCAGCCAATATAACATAATGATCAGACCACTCAAGTGGCAAGATATCAGAGATCTTTGGCCCATTGATGTTGGAAAAAATAGCATCCAACGTGTGGCCAGCCTCGTGTGTGGGTGAGGTAGTTTCTGAAGAGAGGCCAAAGGCATCAAGATCTGCCAGTAACATTTGCGTGTCTATATCATTAATGTTATCTAAATGGAAATTCCAATCCCCTAGTATCATACATGCATCCTCAATAGCTAAGGTTTCCAACAGTGAACAAAAATTAGATAAAAAATCATTGCGAGGACCCGGTGGTCGGTATACAAGTATACCTTTGAGATTGAATGTGGGTGTAAGCAAGATGTTAAAGTAGAGTGCTTCACAAAACGAGGAATGAATGGGGTTAGTCCTGATCGGGAACTTCGACCGCAATATTATTGCAACACCACCCCCATTCCTTCCCAATCTGTCCATTCTCTGAATAGAGTAGTTCGGTGGAACTGCAATTACTAAATCTGGGTCTGAAGAGTCATTAAGCCAGGTTTCTGTCATAAATAAGATGTCTATATTATGATCCAGAATTAAATCCGCTATTTCATGTCTGTGCCTCCCAACAGAGCGTGCATTAATTAATGCCACAGTAATAGTTTTAGTTTCCTTTCCCTTATTTCCATATCTTATATTATTTATAAATGGTGGGACGCACTTACATTCTGGGCATCTAATTAGAGCATCTCCAATTACGGACTCAGGATCATAGTGGGTACATCCATTGGTAAATCCTGGTCTGTGGAGTAGCAACGCGTCCGAGGAATAAGTAATCTGGGCCCCTTGCCTAGATGAACCAGGGGTTCTGGCCGACGGCCCGAACCCGGCGCGGACGGGCGCAGACGGGCTTGCCTTTGGCGCGCCTTCGGCGCGCCGACGGCGCGCCCGCTGCACCCGCCCGCTGCGCCGTCGGAAGGACATGGAAATTTAAGCTGTGCGGAGGAGGATGGGAGGCATCCGAAGACTAGAGCGCAAGCTGTGTCGTCCCCGTAAGATGGCGGCTCCACGAATGTCCCTGACCACACGGCCTGGCTGCATAGACTTTGGCTGACTCTCGCCATGGAACGCCTCTCACTAGTTAAAGATCACAAAGGCGAGACCCTATGCCGAATTATGGGCCCCATTCATCCAGCTACTGTTGAAGGAGTTTAGGGAGGTAACATGCCCTAAATAGCTCCAAATATTGCATTTGATTCCTGAGGTTGAAGGGGCGAAGAGGTCCCACATGTAGTGGGGCAGACCTTATAAGAAGTCTAGGATCTCATGGTGGGCGGTATCAACGCTAATGAATCCACGACCAGTGCAGGTCTTTTTTCTTTTCCTTTGAGGGGTGGGAGGGAGGGACTTTTACTTATCTCTTCTTTCAGTCCTGTGCTGTTTCTAGATTTGTTCTCATTATTGTAGTTAGGTTATCTACACAATCCAGACGTCGCTGCCAGCCCCCGTGTTGTAGGCACTGAAGCTGTGTAAATTTAACTCGCTCTTTGACCCCACACTGCCAGCCAATATCGTTGTAGGCACACAGCTGTGTATTGCCTCAGGATTGTCCCTTAATACTAATAAAAAGATTGGTTCCATAAATTCAATGAGGATAAGATGAAAGGTATGCTGCTGGGTAATAACTTCTGCAGTAATGCCCCGAGCCCCTTACCAGACTGGCAAGTTGCCTGCTCCAAAAAAGTCAATAAAGAGCCTTGGGATGTGGCTGGACCCCAATCTCAAGATGAACCATCAAGTTAAAAAGCTTGCTGCCAGCTGCTATAGCATCTTCACATGATTGAGGAAGGTTCTTAACCTTCTTTCATTTACAGCCAGAAGAGTGATCATACAGGCCCATGTCCTATCAGGGCTTGATTACGGGAATGCCCTGTATCTTGGTTCAACCACTTACGTTGTCAGAAGGTTGCAGATTGTACAAAATGCTGCTTGCTGCCCGACTTCTAATGAACATAGCCAAACATCAGTCTGCTGCTAAGGCTCTAAAAGACCTCCACTGGCTTCCGGTGGAACGCCAAGTTCAGTTCAAGTCCCACTGCATTACGCATAGAGCAATTGATGGGAAATGCCCTTTATTGTTAAGACCATTGGCGTCCCGATATCTGCCTGGGAGACTTCTTCGATCTTCCTCATTTATTGAAGGTTTTCTGGATTCGTAGAGCTCGTTTGGGTGGACGCTCCACCTCTTTTCTGGAATCCAAAGTTTGGAACACCTCACCTCTTGAACTGCGCCTACTGGAGCACCAATTGACCTTCGGTAAAGCCTTGAAGCCTGGCTGTGTAGGGATTAATCCTTTGCGGCCCACGATGATCTACGGTTTCTGTTGCAGCACTGGGAGGCCCCCGGGTAGCCATGCACAATATAAAAACTGCAGAATAGAATAGTTGTGGAAAATCACTTAATCAATATCTGCCTAAAATGTAAATGTGAGAGATACTACTGTAAGTATGTGCAACAAGAAGATTAAAGCTACCACTTGGTGAATATAATCCAGCATCATTTGTCATCACGTCCCATAATGTGCAACGTTCCGTTGCTCTCGGGCTAGGTTCATGCTATAGAAATACCAACACATGCGTTCTTTTACTTTGTGAACAGGTAATTAGCTTATTATTCTCTGTGGATACTCCTTCCTTTCGAGGTGTTGGTGAGCCCCCCTCATGTTGTGACAGCCAGATAGAAGGTCCCTAAAATTGTCTTTATTCCAGTTTATTCTTCACACCTCAAGTCTACTTCTCAGTGCATGCGGGAGCACTTTCGTGGGCACATTTGGAGATTCCTCCCACACTCATCTTCTTGTTCCTTGGAAGCATTTTATCATTACGCAGTTCATGATTCTTTTAATCAGATAAGACACTTTTCTTTTCTGTGTCTCGGGCAGAGGGCGTAGCTATCAGTGGTGCAGCAGGTGCAGTGGCACCGGTGCTCAGCGCCCCGACGGCCTGTTGAACCCTGACTATTGCTGTATTTACTACAACACCAGCTTTCAAAGTGGCCATTTCTTCTGCTTGCACCAGGGCCTATGGCATCCTTGCTAAGCTGCTTCCTCAGACATGCATAAGACCTGCTTGCTAGCAACCATCTTGCAGAAATCTGATGCTTGCAGGTCTGGTGTACACACTCAGCGCTCCAGCAGTGTCTCAGGGGAATGCATTGGTGAAGATAAAAGATCTGGTTTTAATGTGACTGCAGCATGCATTAACACATTAAACCCGGACCTATTAGCCTTCCAAACGTGTCTGGTTACCAGTGTGCGAAATTGTGGCTCCACCATCACTTTTAAGTACTAGTAGCCTCCCTCCCACCCACCCCCAAGTTCTGGTCTAGTTGTGCCCCTGATTCACATCATGGCTAGCTGCATCAATGTGGGTTCTAGTGTATTCATTAGCATATATTGTAGGACCAGCTGCGTTTCTAATTGGTGATTTGTTGTCAGCTAAAATACTTGAAAGAGCGACAGAAACTTAGAACCCAAGATGGCGGCCGTGAAGAATGCTAAATTAGGAACTCTGCTCCATAAGCCACACAACTTGGAATGGTCCTCTCTTGCAAGAATCTTCCACCCCAAATCTAAAAGCCAACAGAAAGCATTGGAAAAGCTGCAAACTAGTGGCACACTACCAACAAAAAGTCCATTTAAGAGATCTTAGGTCCTTCTCTGGACATATTCTCCCCACCGGCTCACCCCAGTCAACCAGTGATATATGTGCTGACTGGGACTATGAGAATGTTTTATGTTTTTATCATGTGAACTTCAAACATTTCCCACAAAAACTATGAAAAATGTGCAGTGGCTGTGAACTTCTAAGCTAGTTATGCACTTGTGCACAAAATCCATGCAAGTTACTGGTGCGAATATGTTGTTGTGCGCTCATGAGAAACAGCCACGCCGCATGTGCACTCCCATAAAAAATGGCTGCAAGTTACTCAAGTGACAATGTCAATGTTTGAGTACTCGAGGAAGAAGCTGAGTAAGGTATGCGCTAGCAAACATGATGCTTACGAGCTCCTGGTACCAACTAATGTTCAAGGCAGGAGAAAGGCAATCATGAAACGCTGCAAGCACCTTGCAAGCCAGTAATTGCAAACTATGCTATATTTATACAATGAAAACTGCACATCCTGGTGTGGTGTATTCTGGCGCTGTTATATATGAACATACGTAGTAGACTTTAACAAAATGTCTATTTACCATGAGTTTTGCTCGTTCAGACTCTGCAGAATAATCTCTTTTTTATGTGCATATTGCCACATGCCTCCTGCTCTACACTACTCAGCTTAAAAGGAACTTTACACGTCTGCACTGATTAATATTAAACGCATCAAGAGGGAGAACTTTACTTGCAGAACAATCTTATGAGGTCGCCAGTTTCCGGAATAATGAAAAATGCAACTTACAAGAGCACTTCTGATGCTTCGAAGGATAGATTTGTGTCCATCAATATCTGGCTATTGCCCAACATGGGGTTCTCAGTTTGAGAGGTGCCCTCACCAGCCCCACAGAGCCGCTATAGAATGAGGTCTAGATAAGAACCGCTCTATTAGAGGAGAGGGAGAGAGATTGTTGCAGGAGTCACCAGTTATTCTAAATGTTGTGTGTGGGGGTGGGGCAGGGTGGAATCTGGGGTATGGTTCCTCATCTATAACCCGCAATGCACTTTCTTGGAAACCTGTCTTATTTCTAACTTCGTTGACGTTCCTATGAGCATAGCCCAAAGGATGGCATGGGAAGTGCCCATCTGTCTCCGTGGGGTTTGATATATTATTTAGGGTGACCCCTAAACGGAGCGGCACATGTCACCTGGTGGTGATCTGGAGTGTCACCTGTTGTTGGTCGCTCCAGGTCTGCACTCATTTCGCACTGCCCTCCAGGTATTGAGATGAAACTTTCATCAAAGGTGCACAGAGTAAAAGGGTTACTACCTCCCTTCAGCCTTGCTGTAAAAAGCCACTTTTAAATGACTGACCTTGAACCCCCCTTTGCTGCTGCCTTTCCCTGGGGTGTCCATGCTGTGGGTCCAACTCTTGCTACATACGAGTCAGGGCAACCAGTTATCACAGTTAATCCCCTCCAAGTCAAGGGACCATAAGCCTTAACTTTACCCCGGGCAGTGATTGCAGCCACTGTTTTGTCCCTCGTTCCCTCTTATGAATGACTTCAGAGCACTCAAGCCCATCCTTATCATCACGGATGACCATGTAGCTGCCCGACTGGCAATTATCTGGATGTAGTGCTCCTCCACAATGGTTCACTATCACTTCCTCCCTCCCCCTTTCCACTCGCCGCCTCCATAGGTGAGCCTGTCACTATACCCTGCAACCTGCATTGAAGTGAACCAGATGCACATAATGCTCCTCTGGTGTCCCTTACCTCACTGAAACCAGGGCAACTGGTCACTAATCTGCAGTGTCAAACCTGCCTTGAGGTTGCTGGTATCCACCCATTCACTCCTAAATGAGGATTGCACCTTCTCTCTCTGCTGGCATCCCCTTTTGAAATATTTACTCAGTACTTTGGAAAATATGTCACACCCCAACACCCAAGCTGGATCTATTTCGTTCTCACTTGTCAACTACATGATTACCACTGTAAGAAATTGAATGATTAGTTGAGGGAGGTAAGTACCCATCTAATGTAATAATCAGAATCCTTCTCAGGGTGAACCACTAAAGTCACTAATTAAACTCCAGCTCAATCGCCTGGTAGCTATGGCACAGAGCAAACAGGCTTAACTAAGGGGCAATGTGTAAGTATTTATGCAGTATTAACACTATCAAAGTCAAAATGCAAAACAATACAAAATTCCAAAACAAATTAGAAAAACAGAGTACAATTTAATAAACAAAATAACACCAAAATGACAAATGGCAAACATCCAATAAAGGAAACAGGAGATAAGTTTTAAGTAAGAATAGAACCAATAAGCCCAAACAGGGGCGGCTCTTCCATGTGGGCGTAGGAGCGTCATCCCACTGCTTTCTCGCAGTGAGAGAAGCAGAAACATAAAATGGTATTATAAACACCAGTTTATGTTTCTGCTTCTGACTCCACGAGAAAGGAGAAGGGTTTGGTTGGGAGTGGGCGGGTTGGCGGGCCTGCTCAAGGGCAGGGGAGGAGTGGCTTGCCCACTATTGTGGCGCTGACCGTTTGGTCAGCCCTTTGGGGCCGGCCAAACCAGTCATGTGCACTCTCCATTTCCTCCATGTAGGCTGCCGGCGAAGGTAAGATTTCTATTTTAAATTAACCCCCCCCCCCCCCGCGCGCGCGGACCCCCTGCCCCCCCCCCCGGGGTAATGCCGGCAGCGACTGAGCCCAACGTGACAATAATAGTTAATGGTCATGGTAGAACGGGTCCTCGGTGTAATTTGACACTGACCACGATGGAGTGCGTCAAACATTTTATCTTCTGACTTTAGTCCTTCAAGTCCCAATCCCCCACAGGAGTGCACTTCTAAAGCCCACCAGGACCTCAGGAAGACACTTAGAGAAGCATTTCCCAAACTGTGGCTCGGGACACCGATTTTTGGTGGGTTGGGAAAGTCCAAGCAATAAATAAAGATGCCTTTAAATTCTGTGTTTATCATGTCACATTTGCTGTGCTTCAAACACAAAGATCAAATGTCAGGCTATGTGATATTGTTTTTTTTTTCAAGGGGAATAACTCCCAGAATGCACTGTTTTGTTAAATGACACTGCATGATTTGAAACAGACTGTCACGTGGCATGGAATCATTTAACAAGTGCTGGCACGGCACTACCCCCAGAGCCCTGTAACCCATTTAAGGAAGGATTGCTAAAGGATTTTCCAATTCTCCACCAAATTATCCGTCGATGCACTCACTGCTTCATTTACCCGTTCACTCACTCGCCCCTCTACCAGCCATCCATCCTTACACCTATCGGGCCCTCTACTAATGCGCTGAGTCACTCGGTGCACTTGCGCGCCCATTGATCCATCTATACAAGCATTCATTAATTAATCCATCAGCGCACTCAATCATTCATCCAAACATCGACTTTTTCACACATTCACCACTCACTTGGTAATCATGTTGTCAGGCAAGGAGAAATAATTGTTTCCCAAAGACAGTCTCATGACGTCAGTGCTCGTTTTTCTATCACATTCACTGAAATCATAAATAGTGAAATGACTGGAATAACACCAATCCCCTCGAGTGCAATGAGGCTTTCCGCCCAGAACTTACCGCTGCTGCTAGATAGGTACCAGGGGCCTGAGGCTGAATTCCCAGGAGGGGAGGGAGTTTGTATTCATGAGGGAAGTTCGAGGACTTCCGTGTCTGACGATGATGTCACGGCTTGGGGACCGGGAGATGTCACAGCGAGGGGGGATAAGTGAGAAGGCCTTGGAGGGAACTCATGCCCCGAGGCTGTGAACTGAGGGGGATTTCGGGAGGTCCATCCCTGGGGAGGTGCAGGAATCAATGTATTAATGTGCCGGGACGGGCCCTGGGACGGGAAGTGCTTCTGCTTGTTAATGAGTGGAAAGGCTTTTTTAATCCGTTGCATTTCTGTACAACGGATTTGAAACAGTTGAAAGTGTAAAATGTAAGTATTCTTCGAACAGTTCATAAAATTGAAAGTGGTAATTTCTTAATTTCTCCACAGTGACAGTTTAACAGCTCTCGTAGCACAGGAAGGAGTAGATTACTGGACAGTACTTGAGGGGAGGATCAGGGCTGACAGGGAGATGTTGTTGCAGTTTATGATAGCGCTAAACCGACCCGAAGCTATGGGAGCACTTTACTTGAACACCAGTTAAATGACAGAGGTACACATTAATTATTAAGGCACCGGGAGATTTGCCCAAAATCACAACACGTTTGAGCCTCCTGAGTCCTGACAGAATGGAACCTCGTCCCCGAACTTCAAGGTCTGCTGCTCTAGCCCTTAAACCACATCCTCTCCCCTCTTGGAGACGGTGATGTGTGGCCCAGTAAAATTCATTTAATTTATACAACGAAGGAGCGCTGTTTGAGCAAGGGATGATAATGCGGCCTATGCTTAAAAGTTTCATTTATTTTAAATGAAGACTTAAAAAACCTGCATTTTATATTAAGGTGCGTGTCTTCCCAGCAGCACCAGAAGCAGAATCCTGTGAATGGAACTCTTATGATGACACGAGGCGCAGGGCACATGCAGGGGGAAGGCCGTCCCCGCAGTAGAGAAAAGGAGAGACCACTGTTGAGGAAGCGTGTCGGGTAGGAGTGGATCTTCTTTCAGGTTCATCGCAGGAGCTTTTGTCATTAAATAGTTTGATTTACTTAACGAATTCCGCAATACCTGCTCCCCCGTTAATCTTAAAACACATGGTATCACCCACAAAGTTGTGATGTAGGATGACACGTCGAAAAGCCTCCACTGTGACGTGTCCTTGGTGTAAGAGGCTGGTAACCAGGCAGCTGCAGCATTGCACTCGGTGACACCGGACGGAGAGGACCGCTGCTGGCGGCTGGAGCTCGGGGCAGGGAGAGGCCGAAGCTGCAGGGGTTGAGCAGGCACCGAAAAAAAGGGGCCAGAGAGAGGGGAGGGGCAGAATAAGGAGACCAGGTGAGTGAATAAACCAAACTGAAAGCTGAACTTGAAATCAAACTGAAAACGAACTTGAAACTGACTTGAAATTCCAATACCCTTCCCTGAAAACCAAACTGAACTTGAAACCAAACTTGAAACTGACTTGAAATTCCAATACCCTTCCCTGAAAACCAAACTGAACTTGAAACCGAACTTGAAACTGACTTTAAATTCCAATACCCTTCCCTGAAAACCAAACTGAACTTGAAATCAAACTTGAAACTGACTTGAAATTCCAATTACCTTCCCCCTTTTCATCTTCTCTTTTTCCGTCCATTTAATTTCATGTCCTCTTCTTTTCGTCTTTTCTCTTTTCCTTTCTTTCATTTCCATTACCTTCCTTCCCCCACACTAACCCCTCTCTCTTTCTCTCCTCTCCCCTTCTATTCCTTTCTTTTCTGCCCTTCCTTTCCCTCCTGGCCTTCATTTCCCTCCTACCATTCCATGCCCTCCTCCCCTTTTCTGCCATCCTGCCGTTCCTTGCCCTCCTGTCCTTTCTTTGCCTCCTGCCCTGCCTTTCTCTCCTGCTCTACCCTCCTTTCCTACCCTGTACTCAAGGGGCCCTGACCCCTGTCTTGCCTTCCTCCCTTGCCGCCTGCCCTGAGCTCATGCCCTGTCCCCCTGACCTGCCCTCCTGCTTTGCCCCTCTGCCCTACCACCCACACTGCCCTCCTACCTTACCCTGCCTTGCCCCTGCCCTGCTCTCTGCCCTCCTCCCCTGCCCTCCTGCCTTGCACTCTGCCCTCTTACCCTCCCACCCTGCTCCACTGCCCCGACCTTCTGCCCCACCCCACTGCACTCCTGCCCAGCCCTCTTGCCTTCCTGCCCACCTGCTCTCCCATCCTGGCCTCCTGCCCTGTTCTGCCTTGCCATCCTGCCCTGCCCGCCATGTTCTGCCCTCTTGCCCAGCCTATTCCTTTCCTTTCCTTTCCTTCTTTCCTTTCCTTTCCTTTCCTTTCCTTTCCTTTCCTTTCCTTTCCTTTCCTTTCCTTTCCTTTCCTTTCCTTCTCATCCCTTCTCTTCCCTTCCCTTCATTATGCCTCCTCTCGTATACCCTTCCAAACTAACCCAACCCATCCGCTTCCCTGTCTCCTCCTAAACCCCTTCCCTATCTCCTTCTATACCTGCTCCTGTCTTCTCCTGTAACCCTTCCCTTCCTCCTTCTATACCCCTTACATTCCCTTCCTCCCTCTATACCCCTTTCCTGCCTCCTCCCATATCCTTTCCCTTCCTCCTGCTATACTTTACCCTTTCTCCTCCTAAACCCCTTCCCTCCCTCCTCCTATATACCTTCCCTTCCTCCTCCTATACCACTTCATTCCCTGTCTCCTCCTATACTCATTCCATTCCCTTCCCTGTCTCCTCCTACACCCTTTCCTTACCCTATCTCCTCCTACACCCCCTTCCCTTTCCTCCTCTTTCCTGTCCTCTCCTATACCCATTCCTTTCCCTGACCCTCCTGTACCCCTTGCCTTGCCTTCCCTGTTTCCTCCTATACCTCTTCACTGTCTCCTCCTGTACCCTTTCCTTTCCCTTCACTTCCCTGCCTCCTCCTATACCTTTTATCTTCCGTTCCCTGTCTCCTCCTATACCCGTGCCCTGTCACCTCCTAAACTCCTCCCCTGTCTCCTCCTATATTCTCTCCCTGACTCCTCCTATACCCCTTCCCTATACCCCTTCCCTTCCACGTTTCCTCCTATACTCCTGCCTTCCTTGTCTCCTCTTCTACCCCTTTCCTTCACTGTCTCCTCCTATACCGCTCACCTGTCTCCTCCTATACCCCTTCACTGTCTCCTCCTATACCCCTTCCCTCTTCCCTTTTCACCTCTTCCCCTTCTCTTCCTGCTCCCCTTTCCATTTACCTTTCCTTCCCATACCCTCCACTCCCCTTCCCCCTTCCCTTTACCCTCCGCTCCCCTCCCCTTCCCAGCTCCCTTTCCTTTCTCCTCCCTTTCCTTTGCCCTTTCCCCCTTGCCCTTCCCCCTTTCATATTCCCCTTCCCTTCATTTGCCTTCCCTGCCCTTCCTTTCACTTTCCTTGTGCCTGTCGATACCCTTCCAACCCCCACTTTACCTCCTGTTCCTTCTTCCCTTCCCAGTCTCCTCCTATTACTCTTCCATTCCATGTCTCTTCCATACACCTTCCCTATCCCTATCTCTGTCTATACCCTTTCCCTTCCCTGTCTCCTCCTATACCCCACTCTTCCCTTCCTTTTTCCTCATACCCCTTCCCTTTTTTCTCCTATACTCCGTCCTTTCCCTGTCTCCTCCTATTCTCCTGCCTTTCCTGTCTCCTCCTCTATCCCTTCCCTTCCTTGTCTCCTCCCATACCACTCCCCTGTCTCTACCTATACCCTTCCCTTTCTCCTCCTATACCCCTTCCCTTTCTCCTCATACACCCCTTCCCTGTCTCCTCATATACCCCTTCCCTTCTTCCACCTATACCCCTTCCCTTCCCTTCCCTGTCTCCTACGCCTTTCCTCCCCTTACCCGTCTCCTCCTATACCCCTTCCCTTCCCTTTTCCCTTCCCTCTTCCCTTCTCTTCTCCCTTCCTTTATCTTATCTTCCATTTATCCCTCACCCTCCCCTCCCCTCCCTTCCCTTCCCCTCCCATCCCCTTCTCCCTTCCCTTTCCCCTACCCCTTTCCTTACTCCTTCTCCCTTTGCTTTGCCCTTTCCTTTGTCCATTTCCCCTTTTCATTTCCCTTCCCTGTCTCCGCCTATACCCTTCCAACCCCCACTTTCTCTCTCTTTCCTTCTTCCTTTCTCTTCCCTGTCTCCTCATATTACCCCCCTTGTCTCCTCTGATACTCCTCTCTTTTACCCATACTCTTTATCTTTTTCCTCCTATACCCCATCCCTTCACTGTCTCCTATACCCCTTCCCTGCCTCCTACTGTACCTATTCCCTCTCTTACCTGTCCCCTATACCCCTTCCTTGCCTCCTCCAATACACCTCCCCTCTCTTACCTGTCTCCTCCTTTATCTCTACCCTTCCCAGTCTCCTCCTATACCCCTTCCTTTCCATTCCTTTCCCTGTCAGCTCCTATACCCCTTCCCTTCCCCACACGCCTTCCCTCTCCTTCATTGTCTCCTCCTATACCCCTTCCCTCTTCCCCTCTTCCCCCCTTCTTCTCTTTTCTTCTCTTCTTTTCTCTTCCTGCCCCCTTTCCATTTACCTTTCCTTCCCATACCCTCCACTCCCCTTCCCCCTTCCCTTTACCCTCCGCTCCGCTCCCCTCCCCTCCCCTCCCCTTCTCTTCCCTTCCCATCCCATCTTCCCGTCCTTTCTCCTCCCTTTCCTTTGCCCTTTCCCCCTTGCCTTTGCCCTTTCCCACTTTCATATTCCCCTTCCCTTCATTTGCCTTCCCTGCCCTTCCTTTCCCTTTCCTTGTGTCCGCCTATACCCTTCCAACACCCACTTTACCTCCCGTTCCTTCTTCCCTTCTCTTCTCTTCCCTCCCCAGTCTCCTCCTATTACCCTTCCATTCCATGTCTCCTCCTATACACCTTCCCTATCTCTGTCTATACCCTTTCCCTTCCCTGTCTCTTCCTATACCCCACTCTTCCCTTCCCTTTTTTCTCCTCTACTCCGTCCCTTCCCTGTCTAGTCCTATTCCCCTGCCTTTCCTGTCTCCTCCTCTATCCCTTCCCTTCCTTGTCTCCTCCCATACCACTCCTCTGTCTCCACCTATACCCTTCCCTTTTTCCTCCTAAACCCCTTCCATTTCTCCTTGTATACCCTATTCCCTTCCCTGTTTCCTCCTATACCCTTACCTCCCATTCTCTTCATTCCCTTCCCTGTCTATACCCCTTCCCTTTCTCCTCCTATACCCCTTCCCTGTCTCCTCCTATACCCCTTCTCTTCTACCACCTATACCCCTTCCCTGTCTCCTATGCCTTTCCTCCCCTTACCTGTCTCCTCCTTCCCTTCCTTTTTCCCTTCCGCCTTCCTTTCTCTTCTCACTTCCTTTATCTTTCCTTCCATTTATCCCTCCCACTCCCCTCCCCTCCCTTTCCCTCGCTTCCCCTCCCCTCCCGTCCCCTTCTCCCTTCCCTTTCCCCTACCCCTTTCCATTCTCCTTCTCCCTTTGATTTGCCCATTTCCCCTTTTCATTTCCCCTCCCCTGTCTCCGCCTATACCCTTCCAACTCCCACTTTCCCTCTCTTTCCTTCTTCCTTTCTCTTCCCTGTCTCCTCATATTACCCCTCCCTGTCTCCTGCCATACTCCTCTCTTTTTCCCCATACTCCTTATCTTTTCCTCCTATACCCCATCCCTTCCCTGTCTCCTACACCCCTTCCCTGCCTCCTACTATACCCATTCCCTCTCTTACCTGTCCCCTATACCCCTTCCCTGCCTCCTCCAATACACCTTCCCTCTCTTACCTGTCTCCTCCTTTATCTCTACCCTTCCCAGTCTCCTCCTATACCCCTTCCCTTCCATTCCTTTCGCTGTCTGCTCCTATACCAATTCCGTTCCCTGCCTCTTCCTATACCCCTTCCCTGCCTCTTCCTACACCCCTTCCCTGTCCCCTCCTATACCCCTTCCCTTCATTGTCTCCTATACCCCTTCCCCACACGCCTTCCCTCCCCTTCCTTGTCTCCTCTTATACCCCTTCCCTCTTCCCTTTTCCCCACTTCCCCTCTTCTTCTCTTCTCTTCCTGCCCCCTTTCCATTTACCTTTCCTTCCCATACCCTCCACTCCCCTTCCCTTCCCCTTCCCTTTACTCTCCGCTCCCCTTCCCTCCCCTCCCCTTCCCATCTCCCTTTCCTTTCTCCTCCCTTTCCTTTGCCCTTTCCCCCTTGCCTTTGCCGTTTCCCACTTTCATATTCCCCTTCCCTTCATTTGCCTTCCCTGCCCTTCCTTTCCCTTTCCTTGTGTCCAACACCCACTTTACCTCCCATTCCTTCTTCCCTTCTCTTCCCTTCCCAGTCTCCTCCTATTACCCTTCCATTACATGTCTCCTCCTATACGCCTTCCCTATCTCTGTCTATACCCTTTCCCTTCCCTGTCTCTTCCTATACCCCACTCTTCCCTTCCCTTTTTTCTCCTATACTCTGTCCCTTCCCTGTCTCCTCCTATTCCCCTGCCTTCCCTGTCTCCTCCTCTATCCCTTACCTTCCTTGTCTCCTCCCATACCACTTCCCTGTCTCCACCTATACCCTTTCCTTTCTCCTCCTATACCCCTTCCCTTTCTCCTCCTATACCCCTTCCCTTCCGTTTCCTCCTATACCCTTTCCTTCCATTCCCTTCCTTCCCTTCCCTGTCTATACCCCTTCCCTTTCTCCTCCTATACCACTTCCCTGTCTCCTCCTATACCCCTTCCCTTCCATGCTTCCTCCTATACCCCTTCCCTTCCCTTCCCTGTCTCCCACGCCTTTCCTCCCCTTACCTGTCTCCTCCTACACCCCTTCCCTTCCTTTCTCCCTTCCCCTTCCCTTCCTTTCTCCCTTCCCCTTCCCTTCTCTTCTCCCTTCCTTTATCTTTCCTTCCATTTATCCTTCCCCCTCCCCTATACTCCCCTCCCCTTCCCTTTCCCCTCCCCCTTTCTTTTCTCCTTCTCCCTTTGCTTTGCCCTTTACGCTTTCCTTTGCCAATTTGCCCTTTTCATTTTCTCCTTCCCTTCATTTCCCTTCCCTGCCCTTCCCTGTCTCCGCCTATACCCTTCCAACCCCCACTTACCCTATCTATCCTCCTTCCTTTCTCTTCCCTGTCTCCTCATATTACCCCTCCCTGTCTCCTCCGATACTCCTCTCTTTTCCCCATACTCCTTATATTGTTCATCCTATACCCCATCCCTTCCCTGTCTCCTATACCCCTTACCTTCCTCCTACTGTACCTATTCCCTCTCTTACCTGTCCCCTATACCCCTTCCCTGCCTCCTCCAATGCACCTCCCCTCTCTTACATGTCTCCTCCTTTATCCCTACCCTTCCCAGTCTCATCCTATATTCCTTTCCCTGTCTGCTCCTTTACCCCTTCACTTCCTCTTCCTATACAACCTTGCCTGTCTCCTCCTATGCCCCTTCCCTTCACTGTCTCCTATACCCCTTCCCTGTCTCTTCTATACCCCTTCACTTTCCCATCTTCTATTCCCTTCACTGTCTCCTCCTCCTATACCCCTTCCTTTCACTGTCTTTTTATATCCCTCCCCTTCTCCCCTCCTCCCCTCCCCTTCTTCCCTTCCTTCTTCCCTCCTTTCCTTCTTCCCTTCTCCCTTCTTTACCCCCCCTTTCCTTTGCCCTTTCCCCTTTCCTTTGCCCTTTTGCCCTTTTCCTTTTCTGTTTCTACTTCTCTTTCCTCTTGCCTTCCCTGTCTCCTACTATACCCCTGCCCTTTCCTTCCCTGTGTCCTATACCTCTTCCCTTTCATTCCGTCTCCTCCTATACCCCTTCCCTTCCCCATCTCCTCCTATACCCCTTCCCTCTCTCCTCCTATACCCCTGCCCTTCCCTTCCATGTCTCCTCCTATACCCCTTCCCTGTCTCATATGCCTTTCCTCCCCTTACCTGTCTCCTCTTAAACCCCTTCCCTCTTCCATTTTCTCTTCCCCCTTCCCTTCTCCCATCCTTTACCTTTCCTTCCCCTCATCCCTCCCCCTCCCATCCCCTCCACTCCACTCCCCTCCCATTCCCCCTTCCCTTCCCCCTCCCCTTTCCTTTCTCCCTTTTCCCTTTTCCCCTTTTCATTTCCCCCTTCTCTTTATTTCCCTTCCTTGCCCTTCCCTGTCTGCCTATACCCTTCCAACCCCCACTTTCCCGCTCTTTCCGTCTTCCTTCTCCTCCCTTCCCTGTCTCCTCATATTACCATTCCCTTCCCTTCCCTGTCTACTCCTATACCCCTCTTATTTTCCCCATACTCCTACACCCCTTCCCTGCCTCCTCCTATACCCCTTCCCTCTCTTACCTGTCTCCTATACCCCTTCCCTGCCTCCTCCAATACACCTCCCCTCTTACCTGTCTCCTCCTTTATCCCTTTCCTTCCCAGTCTCCTCCTATACCCCTTCCCTTCCACTCCTTTTCCTGTCTGCTCCTATACCCCTTCCCTTCCCTGTCTCGTCCTATACACCTTTCCTTCACTGCCAGCTATATCATTTCCCTGTCTCCTTCTATACCCCTTCACTTCCCTGTCTCCTTTATGCCCCTTCCCTCTCTCCTCACATATCCCTTCCCTCCCCTTCTGTCTCCAACTATACCCCTTCCCTGTCTCCTACTTTACCCCTCCCCTTCCCTTCTTCCATTCTCCCTACTCTTCCCTTCCCCTTTCGTTCTATTTCCCTTTCCCCTCCTCTTCCCAATTTCCTTTCCCGTTCCCCCTTTCCTTTGCCCTTTCCCCTTTACTTTTCCCTTTTGCCCTTTCCCTTTTCTGCTTCTCCTTCCTCTTGCCTTCCCTGCCTCTTCCTATACCCCTTCTCTTCCCTCCCTTGTCTCCTCCTATACCCAAGCCCTTTCCTTCCCTGTCTCCTATACCACTTCCCTTTCATTCCGTGTCTCCTCTTATTCCCCTGCCTTCCCTGTCTCCTCCTGTATCCCTTCCCTTTCCTTTCTCCTTCCATACCACTCCACTGTCTCTACCTATACCCTTCCCTTCCTCCTCCTATACCCTTTCCTGTTTCCTCCTATACCCTTCTCCTGTTTCCTCCTATACCCTTCCCTTCTTTTCCTTCTCTTCCCTGTCTATACCCGTTCCCCGTCTCCTCCTATACCCTTTCCCCCTTCCTTTTTCGCTTCCCTTCTCTTCACACTTCCTTTACCTTTCCTTTCCTTTTTCCCACCCTCCCCTCCACTCCCCTTCCCCCTTCCCTTTCCCCTCCCCGTTTTCTTTCTCCTTCTCCCATTGCCCTTTCCCATTTCCTTTGCCCTTTTCTCTTTTTATTTTCCCCTTACCTTAATTTCCCTTCCCTGCCCTTCTCTCCGCCTATACCCTTCCAACCCCCTCTTTCCTCCTTCTTTTCTCTTCCCTTCCCTGTCAGCTCATATGACCCTTCCCTTCCCCGTCTCCTCCTGTACCCCTCTCTTTTTCCCCATACCCCTTATCTTTTTCCTACTATACCCCATCCCTTCCATGTCTCCTATACCGCTTCCCTGCCTCCTCCTATAACCCCTAACTCTCTTACCTGTATCCCTTCCCTTCCCAGTCTCCTCCTATACCCCTTCCCTGTTTTCTCCTATACCCCTTCCCTTCCATTCCTTTCCCTGTCTGCTCCTATACCCCTTCCCTGCCTCTTCCTATACCCCTTCCCGGTCTCCTCCTAGACCCCTTCCCTGTCTCCTATACCTCTTCCCTGTCTCCTTTATTACCCCTTCACTTCCCTGTCTCCTTCTATACCCCTTCCCTTCACTGTCTTCTCCTATACCCCTTCCCTGTCTCCTTTTATACCCCTCCCCCTTTCCTATATCCATTCCCTCCCCTTCTTTCTCCAACTATGCCCCTACCCTGTCTCCTACTTTACCCCTCTCTTCCCTCCCCTTCCCTTCCCTTCTTCTCTTCTCCCGTCTCTTCCCTTCCCCTCACGTTCCCTTTCCCTTCCTCTCTCCTTCCCCATTTCCTTTCCCCTTCCCCCTTTCCTTTGCCCTTTCCCCTTTCCTTTGCCCTTTTGCCCTTTTCCCTTTCTGCTTCTGCTTCCTCTTCCCTGCCTCCTCATATACCCCTTCTTTTCCCTTCCCTGTCTCCTCCTATACCCCTGCCCCTTCCTTCCCTTTGTCCTATACCCCTTCCATTCCCTGTCTTCTCTTACACCACTTTCCTGTCTACTCCTAAACCCCTTCTGTCTCCTCCTATACCCCTTCCCTTCCGTTTTCTCCTGTACCCCTTCCCTGTCTCCTCCTTTACCCTGTCCCTGTCTTCTCCTATACCCCTTCCCTCCCATGTCTCCTCCTATTCCCCTGCCTTCCCTGTCCCCTCCTCTATCCCAACCCTCTCTCCTCCCATACCACTCCCCTGTCTCCACCTATACCCTTCCCTTTCTCCTCCTATACCCCTTCCCTGTTTCCTCCTATACCATTCCCTGTCTGTACCCCTTCCCTGTCTCCTCATACCCCTTCCCTTCCCTTCCATGTCTCCTTTATATACCTCTTCCCTTCCCTGTCTCATATGCGCTTTCCTCCCCTTACCTGTCTCCTCCTATACCTCTTCCCTTCCTTTTTCCTTCCGCCTTCCCTTCTCTTCTCCCTTCCTTTAACTTTCCTTCCATTTATCCCTCCCCTCCCCTCCATTCCCCTCCCCTTTCCCCTCTCCCTTTCCTTTCTCCTCCCCTTGCTTTGCCCTTTCCCCTTTCCTTTGCCCATTCCCCCTTTTCATTTTCCCCTTCCCTTCATTTCCCTTCCCTGCCCTTCCCTGTCTCCGCCTAAACCCTTCTAAACCCCACTTTCCCTCTCTTTCCTTCTTCCTTTCTCTTCCCTGTCTCCTCATATTACACCTCCCTGTCTCCTATACTCCTCTCTTTTTCCCCATACTCCTTATCTTTTCCCTCCTATCCCTTGTCCCTGCCTCCTACTATACCCATGCCCTCTCTTACCTGTCCCCTATACCCCTTCTCTGCCTCCGCCAATACACCTCCCCTCTCTTACCGGTCTCCTCTTTTATCCCTACCCTTCCCAGTCTCTTCCTATACCCCTTCCCTTCCAATCTTTTCCCTGCCTGCTCCTATACGCCTTCCCTGCCTCTTTCTATACCCCTTCCCTTTCTCCTCCAATACCCCTTCCCTTTCTCCTCCAATACCCCTTCCCTTTCTCCTCCTATACCCCTTCCCTGTCTCCTTCAATACCCATTCTCTTCCCCGTCTCCTTCTATACCCCTTCCATTCACTGTCTCCTCCTATACCCCTTCCTTTCCCTGTCTCCTTTTATACCCCTCCCTTTCCCTTCTCCCTCCCTTTCCCTTCCCTTCCCTTCCCCTTCTGTCCCCTTCACCCCCTCCCCATTTCCTTTGCCCTTCCCTTTGCCCTTCCCCTTTCCTTTGCCCTTTTGCCTTTTTCCCTTTCTGCTTCTTCTTCCCCTTCCCTGCCTCCTCCTATATCCCTTCCTTTCCCTTCCCTGTCTCCTCCTATACCCCTGCCCTTTCCTTCCCCGTGTCCTATATCTCTTCCATTCCCTGTCTCCTCCTATACCACTTTCCTGTCTGCTCCTATACCCCTTCCCTCCCATGTCTCCTCCTATTCCATGTCTCCTATACCGCTTCCCTGCCTCCTCCTATAACCCCTCCCTCTCTTACCTGTCTCCTCCTGTATCCCTTCCCTTCCCAGTCTCCTCCTATACCCCTTCCCTGTTTTCTCCTATACCCCTTCCCTTCCACTCCTTTCCCTGTCTGCTCCTATACCCCTTCCCTGCCTCTTCCTATACCCCTTCCCGGTCTCCTCCTAGACCCCTTCCCTGTCTCCTATACCTCTTCCCTGTCTCCTATACCTCTTCCCTGTCTCCTTTATTACCCCTTCACTTCCCTGTCTCCTTCTATACCCCTTCCCTTCACTGTCTTCTCCTATACCCCTTCCCTGTCTCCTTTTATACCCCTCCCCCTTTCCTATATCCCTTTCCTCCCCTTCTTTCTCCAACTATGCCCCTACCCTGTCTCCTACTTTACCCCTCCCTTCCCTTCTTCCCTCCCCTTCCCTTCTTCTCTTCTCCTGTCTCTTCCCTTCCCCTCACGTTCCCTTTCCCTTCCCCTCTCCTTCCCCATTTCCTTTCCCCTTCCCCCTTTCCTTTGCCCTTTCCCCTTTCCTTTGCCCTTTTGCCCTTTTGCCCTTTTCCCTTTCTGCTTCTCCTTCCTCTTCCCTGCCTCCTCCTATACCCCTTCTTTTCCCTTCCCTGTCTCCTCCTATACCCCTGCCCTTTCCTTCCCTGTGTCCTATACCCCTTCCATTCCCTGTCTCCTCCTATACCACTTTCCTGTCTACTCCTAAACCCCTTCTGTCTCCTCCTATACCCCTTCCCTTCCGTTTTCTCCTATACCCCTTCCCTGTCTCCTCCTTTACCCTGTCCCTGTCTTCTCCTATACCCCTTCCCTCCCATGTCTCCTCCTATTCCCCTGCCTTCCCTGTCCCCTCCTCTAGCCCAACCCTGTCTCCTCCCATACCACTCCCCTGTCTCCACCTATACCCTTCCCTTTCTCCTCCTATACCCCTTCCCTTCCCTGTTTCCTCCTATACCATACCCTGTCTGTACCCCTTCCCTGTCTCCTCCTATACCCCTTCCCTTCCATGTCTCCTCTATATACCTCTTCCCTTCCCTGTCTCATACGCGCTTTCCTCCCCTTACCTGTCTCCTCCTATACCTCTTCCCTTCCTTTTTCCTTCCCCCTTCCCTTCTCTTCTCCCTTCCTTTAACTTTCCTTCCATTTATCCCTCCCCTCTCCCTTTCCTTTCTCCTTCTCCCCTTTTCATTTTCCCCTTCCCTTCATTTCCCTTCCCTGCCCTTCCCTGTCTCCGCCTAAACCCTTCTAAATCCCACTTTCCCTCTCTTTCCTTCTTCCGTTCTCTTCCCTGTCTCCTCATATTACACCTCCCTGTCTCCTCCTATACTCCTCTCTTTTTCCCCATACTCCTTATCTTTTCCCTCCTATCCCTTGTCCCTTCCCTGTCTCCTATACCCCTTCCCTGCCTCCTACTATACCCATGCTCTCTCTTACCTGTCCCCTATACCCCGTCCCTGCCTCCGCCAATACACCTCCCCTCTCTTACTTGTCTCTTCTTTTATCCCTACCCTTCCCATTCTCCTCCTCTACCCCTTCCCTTCCCTTCCAATCTTTTCCCTGCGTGCTCCTATACCCCTTTCCTGCCTCTTTCTATACCCCTTCCCTTTCTCCTCCAATACCTCTTCCCTTTCTCCTCCTATACCCCTTCCCTGTCTCCTTCAATACCCCTTCCCTTCACTGTCTCCTCCTATACCCCTTCCTTTCCCTGTCTCCTTTTATACCCCTCCCCTTCCCTTCTCCCCTCCCTTTCCCTTCCCCTTCTGTTCCCTTCACCCGCTCCTCATTTCCTTTGCCCTTCCCCCTTTCCTTTGCCCTTTCCCCTTTCCTTTGCCCTTTTGCCCTTTTCCCTTTCTGCTTCTCCTTCTTCTTCCCTGCCTCCTCCTATACCCCTTCTTTCCCTTCCCTGTCTCCTCCTATGCCCCTGCCCTTTCCTTCCCTGTGTCCTATATCTCTTCCATTCCCTGTCTCCTCCTATACCGCTTTCCTGTCTACTCCTAAACCCCTTCTGTCTCTGTCTCTTCCTATACCCCTTCCCTTCCGTTTTCTCCTATACCCCTTCCCTGTCTCCTCCTTTACCCTGTCCCTGTTTTCTCCTATACCCCTTCCCTCCCATGTCGCCTCCTATTCCCCTGCCTTCCCTGTCCCCTCCTCTATTCCAACCCTGTCTCCTGCCATACCACTCCCCTGTCTCCACCGATACCCTTCACTTTCTCCTCCTATACCCCTTCCCTTTCTCCTCCTATACCCCTTCCCTTCCCTGTTTCCTCCTATACCATTCCCTTCCCTGTCTGTACTCCTTCCCTGTCTCCTCCTATACCCCTTCCCTTCCCTTCCATGTCTCCTCCTATACCTCTTCCCTTCCTTTTTCCTTCCCCCATCCCTTCTCTTCTCCCTTCCTTTAACTTTCCTTCTATTTATCCCTCCCCTTCCCTTTCCCTTTCCCTTCCTCTCCCCCTTTCCTTTCTCCTTCTCCCCTTGCTTTGCCCTTTCCCCTTTCCTTTGCCCATTTCCCCTTTTCATTTTCCCCTTCCCTTCATTTCCCTTCCCTGTCTCCGCCTAAACCCTTCTAAACCCCACTTTCCCTTTCTTTCCTTCTTCCTTTCTCTTCCCTGTCTCCTCATATTACACTTCCGTCTCCTCCTATACTCCTCTCTTTTTCCCCATACTCCTTATCTTTTCCCTCCTATCCCTTGTCCCTTCCCTGTCTCCTATACCCCTTCCCTGCCTCCTCCAATACACCTCCCCTCTCTTACCTGTCTCCTCTTTTATCCCTACCCTTCCCAGTCTCCTCCTATACCCCTTCACTTCCAATCCTTTCCCTGCCTGCTCCTATACTCCTTTCCTATCTCTTTCTATACCCCTTCCCTTTCTCCTCCAATACCCCTTCCCTTTCTCCTCCTATACCCCTTCCCTGTCACCTTCAATACCCCTTCCCTTCACTGTCTCCTCCTCCTATACTCCTTCCTTTCCCTGTCTCCTTTTATACACCTCCCCTTCCCTTCTTCCCTCCCCTCCCCTTCCCTTCTCCATTCTTTCCCCTTCCCTCCCTCCCCATTTCCTTTGCCCTGCCCCCTTTCCTTTGCCCTTTCCCCTTTCCTTTGTCCTTTTCCTTTTCTCCTTCTCTTTCCTCTTCCCTTCCCTGCCTCCTCTTATACCCCTTCCCTGCCTCCTCCTATACCCCTGCCCTTTCCTTTCCTGTGTCCTATACCCCTTCCCTTTCATTCTGTCTCCTACTAAACCCCTTCCCTGTCTCCTCCTATACCCCTTCCCTGTCTCCTCCTATACCCCTTCCCTGTCTTACCTGTCTCCTCTTTTATCCCTACCCTTCCCAGTCTCCTCCTATACCCCTTCACTTCCAATCCTTTCCCTGCCTGCTCCTATACTCCTTTCCTATCTCTTTCTATACCCCTTCCCTTTCTCCTCCAATACCCCTTCCCTTTCTCCTCCTATACCCCTTCCCTGTCACCTTCAATACCCCTTCCCTTCACTGTCTCCTCCTCCTATACTCCTTCCTTTCCCTGTCTCCTTTTATACACCTCCCCTTCCCTTCTTCCCTCCCCTCCCCTTCCCTTCTCCATTCTTTCCCCTTCCCTCCCTCCCCATTTCCTTTGCCCTGCCCCCTTTCCTTTGCCCTTTCCCCTTTACTCTGTCCTTTTCCTTTTCTCCTTCTCTTTCCTCTTCCCTTCCCTGCCTCCTCTTATACCCCTTCCCTGCCTCCTCCTATACCCCTGCCCTTTCCTTTCCTGTGTCCTATACCCCTTCCCTTTCATTCTGTCTCCTACTAAACCCCTTCCCTGTCTCCTCCTATACCCCTTCCCTGTCTCCTCCTATACCCCTTCCCTGTCTCATACATTTTTCCTCCCCTTACCTGTCTCCTCCTATACCCCTTACACTTCCCTTTCCCCCTTCCCTTCTTCCTTCCTTTCCCTTTCCTTTCCTTCCCTTCATCCCTTCCCCTCACCTTCCCTTCATCCCTTCCCCTCCCCTCCCCTTCCCCCTCCCCCTTTCCTTTCTCCTTCTCCCTTTGCTTTGCCCTTTCCCCTTTCCTGTGCCCTTTTACCCTTTTCATTTTCCCCTTCTCTATATTTCCCTTCCTTGCCCTTCCCTCTCTCTGCCTATACCCTTCCAACCCCCACTTTCCCTCTCTTTCCTTCTTCCTTTCTCTTCCCTTCCCTGTCTCCCCATATTACCATTCCCTTCCCTTCCCTGTCTACTCCTATACCCCTCTCTTTTCCCCCATACTCCTTATACTTTTCCTCCTATACCCCATCCCTTCCCTGTCTCCTATACCCCTTCCCTGCATCCTCCTATACCCCTTCCCTCTCTTACCTGTCTCCTATACCCCTTCCCTGCCTCCTCCAATACACCTCGACTCTTACCCGTCTCCTCCTTTATCCCTTCCCTTCCCAGTCTCCTCCTTTCCCCTTCCCTTCCATTCCTTTCCATCTGCTCCTATACCCCTTCCCTTCCCTGCTTCTTCCTATACCCCTTCCCTGTCTCCTCCTATGCCTCTTCCCTTCCCTGCCTCTTCCTATACCCCTTCCCTGTCTTCTCCTTTATCCCTTCCCTTCCCAGTCTCCTCCTATCCTCTTCCCATCCATTCCTTTCCATCTGCTCCTATACCCCTTCCCTTCCCTGCTTCTTCCTATACCCCTTCCCTGTCTCCTCCTATGCCTCTTCCCTTCCCTGCCTCCTCCTATACCCCTTCCCTGTCTTCTCCTATACCCCTTCCCTTCCCTGTCTCCTCCTATACCCCTTCCCTGTTTCCTTCTACCTCTACCCCTACCCTTCCCTGTCTCCTTTCATACCCCTTATCATACATGTCCCCTCCTCTATCCCTTCCCACCCCTTCTGTCTCCTCCTATACCCCTTCCCTGTATCCTACTTTACCCCCCCCTTCCTTTATTCCCTCCCCTTCCCTTCTCCCTTCTCTCCCCTCTTGCCTTCCATTCCACTTCCGTTCCCTTTCTCCTCCCCTTTCCTGCCCCCTTTTCTTTCCCTCCCCCTTTCCTTCCCCCTTTTCTTTCCCTTCCCCCTTTCCTTTCCCCCCCCCCTTTCCTATCCCTTTCCTTTTCCTTTGCATTTTCCCCTTCCCCCTTTCCTTTGTCCTTTGCATTTTCCCCTTTTCCTTTGTCATTTTGCTCTTCCCCTTCCTCTTCCATTCCCTTCCCTGCCAATCTTGTCCCTTTCCTGTCTCCACCTTTACCCTTCCAACCCCATCTTTCCATCCCTTTTCTTCTTCCCTTCCCCTCTGTTCCTTTACTTTTCCTTTTCTTTTCCGTCCCTTCCTTTCCCTGTCCTCTGTCCTATCCCCTTCCAACCTCTCCCATCCTCTTCCCTTTCATGTCTTTCCCTATGCCTTCTTTCCTTCCCTTCCCTTCCCTTCCCTTCCCTTCCCTTTCCTTTCCTTTCCTTCCCTTTTCTCTCCTTTCCTTCCCTCCCCTTTCCTAAGTTTCCGCTTCTTTTTCTTTCCCCTCCCCCTTACACTTCCCCTTCCCTTTTTCCCCTTTCCCCCTCCCCTTCCCTTCTCTCCCCATCTCTTTTATTTCCTTCCCTTCTCTTCTCTTTCCATTCCTTTCCATTCTTTCTCTGTCTCCTCTAATACCCTTCCGTTCCATCTTACATATCTGTCTTCTGTCCTATACCCTTCTAACTCCACCCATCCCTTTCTACTGTCCTGTGCCCTTCCCTGTCTCTCCTCTCCCTATATATAACTTTTGAATCAACCTAAAACCCTAAGATTACCCTTACTACCCCATACACATACCCCATCGTAAATTACCCTTAGCACTCCAAACTCCAAAACCCATACCAATCCTGAACCCCTAAATTACCCTTGATACCCCAAAACCCATACCCCCTGAACTTTAAAATTACCCCTGGCACCCCAAAACCCATAGCTACCCTGAACCCTAAAATTACCCTTAGCACCCCAAAACTCATAACCAACCTGAACCCTAAAATTACCATTGGCACCCAAAACCTAGACTTACCCTAAACACTAAAATTACCATTGCCATACACCCCATAACTCTAAAAATAATGTTGGCACCCCAAAACCCATACCGACCCTCAACCCTAAAATTAACCTTGGCACCCCAAAACCCATACCCCCAAAAATAACCTTAGCACCACATATGTACAATGTACCCTAAAATTACCCTTAGCACCCCAAAACCTATACCAAGCCTGAAACCTAAAATTACACTTGGCACCCCTAAACCAATACCTAAAATTACCCTTGGCACCCCAAAACCCATACCTCCCATAACCCCAAAAATTACCCTTAGCACCCCTAAACCAATACTCACTCTGAACCCTAAAACTACCCTTAGCTCCCCAAAACCCATACCCACCCTGAGCCCTAAAATTACCCTTGGAACCCCAAAACCCACACTCACCCTGAGCCCTAAAATTGCCATTGCACCCTAAAATCCACACCCACCCTGAAACCCAAAATTTCCCTTGGCACCCCACACCCATACCCACCCTGAACCCCCAAATTACCCTTAGCACCCCAAAACCCATACCTACCCTGAACCCTAAAATTACCCTTAGCGCCCCAAAACCCATACCCACCTTGAAACCTAAAATTACCCTTGGCACCACAAAACCCATACCCCCCTTTAACCCAAGAAGTAACCTTGGCACCCCATACCTACAATGCACCCTAAAATTACCCTTAGCAGCCCAAAACACATACCCACCCTGAAACCTTAAACTACCCTTGGGACCCCAAAACCACTCTGAACCCTAATATTACCCTTTTCACCCCAAAACCAATACCTAAAATTACACGTGGCACCCCAAAACCCATACCCCCATAACCCCCAAAAATAACCTTGGCACCCCAAATCCCATACCTAAAATGAACCCTAAAATTACCTTTAGCATCCCAAAACCCATACTCACCCAGAACCCTTAAATTACCCTTCGCACCCCAACACACATACCCATCCTGAGCCCTAAAATTACCATTGGCACCCTAAAATCCATACCCTCCCTGAACCCTAAGGTTAGCCTTGGCACCCCAAAACCCACACCCACCCTGAACCCCAAAATTACCCTTGGCACCACAAAACCAGTACTCACTCTGAACCCTAAAACTACCATTGGCTCCCCAAAGACCATACTAACCCTGAATTTTAAAATGACCCATGGCATCCCAAAACCCATACCAACACTGAGCCCTAAAATTACCCTTGGCACCCCAAAACCCACACCCACCCTGAGCCCTAAAATTACCATTGGCACCCTAAAATCCATACCCAACCTGAACACTAGAAATACCCTTAGCACCCCAAAACCCACACCCACTCTGAGCCCCAAAATTTCCCTTGGCACACCAAACCCATACCCCCATAACCCCAAAAATAACCTTGGCACCCCATACCTACAATGTACCCTAAAATTAACCTTAGCAGCCCAAAACCCATACCCACCCTGATCCCTTAAAGTGCCCTTGGCACCCCAAAACCCATACCCCCATAACCCCCAAAATAACCTTGGCACCCCATACCTACAATGTACCCTAAAAGGACCCTTAGCAGCCCAAAACCCATACCCACCCTGAAACCTTAAATTACCTACGGCACCCCAAGACCCATAACCACCCTGAACTTTAAAATTACCATTTGCATCCCAAAACCAATACCTAAAATTACCCATGGGACCCCAAAACCCATACCTCCATAACCCCAAAACCCACACCCACCCTGAGCCCTAAAATTACCATTGGCACCCTAAAATCCATACCCAACCTGAACACTAGAATTACCCTTAGCACCCCAAAACCCACACCCACTCTGAGCCCCAAAATTTCCCTTGGCACACCAAACCCATACCCAGTCTCAACCCTAATATGACCCTTAGCACCCCAAAACCCACACCCACCCTGAATCCCAAAATTTCCCTTGGCACCCCTGAACCCATACTCACCCTGAACCCCAAAATTACCCTTGGCACACCAAACCCATACCCAATCCAACCCTAAAATGACCCTTAGCACCCTAAGTCCCATACCTACCCTGAACCCTAAAATTACCACTGGCACCCCAAAACCCATACCCCCAAAAATAACCTTGGCACCCCATACCTACAATGTACCCTAAAATTACCCTTAGCAGCCCAAAACCCATACCCACCCTGATCCCTAAAAGTGCCCATGGCACCCCAAAACCCATACCCCCATAACCCCCAAAATAACCGTTGCACCCCATACCTACAATGTACCCTAAAAGGACCCTTAGCAGCCCAAAACCCATACCCACCATGAAACCTTAAATTACCTATGGCACCCCAAGACCCATAACCACCCTGAACTTTAAAATTACCATTTGCAACCCAAAACCCATACCTACAATGAACCCTAAAATTACTTTAGCACCCCAAAACCCATACTCACTCTGAACCCCAAAACTACCTTTGGCTCCCCAAAACCCATACCAACCCTGAACTTTAAAATGACCCTTGGTACCCCAAAACTCATACAATCCCTGAGCCCTAAAATTACCCTTTGCACCCCAAAACCCACATCCACCCTGAACCCTTAAATTATCCTCGACAACCCAAAACCCTCAACAACACTGAACCCTAAAATTTCCCTTGGCACCCCAAAACCCATACCCACCTTGAGCCCTAAAATTACCATTGGCACCCTTAAACCCATACCCTCCCTGAACCCTAAGGTTACCCTTGGCACCCCAAAACCCACACCCACCCTGAACCCCAAAATTACCCTTGGCACCCCAAAACCTATACCCAGGCTCAACCCTAAAATGACTCAACACCCCAAAACCCATTCCCACCCTGAACCCCAACATTACCATTGACACCCCAAATCCCATACCCAACCTGAACCCTAAAATTACCCTTAGCACCCCAAAACCCATACTCACTCCGAACCCTAAAACTACCCTTGGCTCCCCAAAACCCACACCCACCCAGAACCCCAAAATTACCCTTGGCACCCCAAAACCCATACCCGCCCTGAAACCTAAAATTACCTCTGGCACCCCAAAACCCATACCCACCCTAAACCCTAAAATGTCCCTTGGCACCCCAAAGCCTCACACCCACCCTGAACCCTTAAATTATCCTCGACACCACAAACCCCACACCCACCCTGAACCCTAAAATTACCCTTGGCACCCCAAAACCCATACCCACCCTGAGCCCTAAAATTACCATTGACACCCTAAAACCCATACCCTCCTTGAACCCTAAGGTTACCCTTGGCACCCCAAAACCCACACCCACCCTGAACCCCAAAATTACCCTTTGCACCCCAAAACCCATACCCACCATGAACCCCAAAATTACCCTTGGAACCCCCATACCCACTCAACCCCAAAATTACCCTTGGCACCCCAAAACCCATACCCAGTCTCAACCCTAAAATGACCCTTAGCACCCCAAACCCCATACCTACCATGAACCCTAAAATTACCCTTAGCACACCAAAACCATACCCACCCTGAAACCTACAATTACCCTTGACACCCCAATACCCATACACCCATTATCCCAAAAAATAACATTGACACCCTATACCTACAATGCACCCTAAAATTAACCTTAGCAGCCCAAAACACATACCCACCCTGAAACCTTAAACTACCCTTGGCACCCCAAAACCCATAACCACTCTGAACCCAAAAATTACTTTTTACACCCCAAAACCAATACCTAAAATTACACGTGGCACCCCAGAACCCATACCCCCATAACCCCAAAAATAACCTTGGCACCCCAAAACCCGTACCTAAAATGAACCCTAAAATTACCTTTAGCACCCCAAAACCCATACTCACCCTCAACCCTTAAATTACCCTTGGCACCCCAAAACCCATACCCGTCCTGAGCCCTAAAATTACCATTGGCACCCAAAAATCCACACCCTTCCCGAACCCTAAGGTTAACCTTGGCACCCCAAAACCCACACCCACCCTAAACCCCAAAATTACCCTTGGCACCCCAAAACCCATACCCACCCTGAACCCCAAAAATACCCTTGGCACCACAAAACCTATACCCATGCTCAACCCTAAAATGACCCTTATTACCCCAAAACCCATACCCACCCTGAACCCTAAAATTGACCTTGGCAGCCCAAAATCCATACCCACCATGAACCCTAAAATTACCATTGGCACCCCAAAACCCATACCCACCCTGCACCCCAAAATTACCCTCAGCACCCCCATACCCACACCTACTCTGAACCTCAAAATTACCCTTGGCACCCCAAAACCCATACCCAGTCTCACCCCTAAAATGACCATTAGCACACCAAAACCCATACCTACCCTGAACCCTAAAATTACCCTTAGCACACCAAAACCCATACCCACCCTGAAACCTAAAATTACCCTTGACACCCCAAAACCCATGCCCCCATAACCCCAAAAATAACCTTTGTACCCCATACCTACAATGTACCCTAAAAGGACCCTTAGCAGCCCAAAACCCATACCCACCCTGAAACCTTAAATTTCCCTTGGCACCCCAAGACCCCTAACCACCTTGAACTTTAAAATTACCATTTGTACCCCAAAACCAATACCTAAAATTGTCCTTGGCACCCCAAAACCCATACTCTGAACCCTAAAACTACCCTTGGCTTCCCAAAACCCATACCCACCTTGAACTTTAAAATGACCCCTGGTACCTCAAAACCCATACCCACCCTGAGCCCTAAAATTACCCTTGGCACCCCAAAACCCACACCCACCCTGAACCCTTAAATTATCCTCAACACCCCAAAACCCACACCCAACCTGAACCTTAAAATTATCCTTGGCACCCCAAAACCAATACCCTCCCTTTTAATTGGAAAAATGCTACATTACTTTCAGTTAATGCGTGGTGGGAATGGATTATTTTTCTTAGACGTGGGCAATGCTCATTTCCACGTACTGCTAATGATTCATCTCCTTCCAGGTCTAACATGTGGTCGAGTCTTGATTCTTATATTATTGCATGTTCCTCAATTTAAAGCATGTATTTTAGTCTTCACCACTCAATGTACGGTCAATGTAGCCCCTTTTTTGTTTTCATAATCATTTATCTTTTTTATGCAATAGTTTTGTTATAAGTATTATATTTAGATGCAAATAGCTGTTTATATTCCTTCTTTTGCAATGCGTTTTTAAAATTCACAGTTCGGTGTTATTCTCTGTATTGTGTTTGATATTTATGAAAAATACATTTAATAAAAAATTTTGAACACACAAAAAAGAATGTCTTTCTTGTTCAACTTTTCTTGTTAAAGGGTGAGACGTTTTGTGTTTTTCATGCTCAGTTCAGTTTGCTCTCCAAGCTGCTGTATCTTTGGGCTAGTGGAAATGGGAATGGAAGAGAAGGAAAAGTAAAATATGGGATGGGAGGGAAGGGGAAAGGAGGGAAGGTCAGGGGATATAAGAGAAAGTCGAGAGGAGAGCCAGGGAACTAAGGACGCAAAGGAAGTGAAGAGAAGGGCAAGGAGGGGAATAGGAGATAGTGAAGGTGGGAAGGAGAGAGGGGAGACAGGCAAGGGAAGGAAGGTATAATAAGGGGAAGGAGAGGTGGGGAGAGGAGAGAGCGAAGAAAGGAAAAGGGTGGAGAAGGAGATAGGCGATGGAGGGGAAGGGGTGAGAGGAGAGGGAGGGATTGAAGGAAAGTGCATGGAACGGAGAAAGCTGAGGAGAGTGGATATGAGAAGAGAAGAGTGGAGAGATAGGTAAGGGAAGTGAAAGGGAGAGCCAAAATATGGAAGGCATGTAGGGGAAGTAAAAGGAGAGGGGGGAAGGAGAGCTAGATAAGTAAGGAAGAGAACCAAAGGGAATGGAAGGGAAGAGGGAAGGGAATAGAAGTGGAGAGAGAGGGGAAGGGAGGGTTAGATAGGAAAGTAGAAATAGGGAAGGGAACGGAAAGGAGTGTAAGGGAAATAGGGAGAGAAGGGGAGGTAAGGGGAAACAATGGAAGGAATAGGTAGAAAAGTTGGGGAGTGGAGGGGAACAAGGGGAGAGAAATTAAGGGTGGAAGTGAGGAGAGAAAGGAGAGGGAAAGGAATGGGAAGAGGCAAGGGAAGGGATTAGAAGAGATAGAGGGGGAGCAGGAGATAAGGCAGGAGATAAGGCATGAGGAGAGAAGAGATGGGGAGGAGATGGAAGGGGAGATGAGAAAAGGCAAGGGAAGGAAGGGGAGAAGATAGGAATGGAAACAGAGGAACCAGAAGACAATGGAAGAGGGGCGTTAAAGGCAAGGAAAGGTGAGGAGAGGGGATGGAATAGGAGGAGAGGCAAAGCAGGGAAGCGGAGAAATGAGAAAAGGAAGAGAATGGAATGGATGGTAATACTAGAGGTGATAGGGAAGGATGAAAGGAATGGAAGGAGAGGGGAGAGGTTTGGAGAGGAGAGACAGGCAAGGTAAGGGAAGGATATGATAAAAGGGAAGTAAATGTAAGGAGGGGAGAGGAGAGGTAGAGAAAAAATTAAGTGAATGGAAAAGGCAGAGAAGGTGAAGGGAGGGTGGAACGTCAAGAAACGTGTATGTAAAGGGGAACAGACGCTGAGGAGATGAGAAGAGTGGAGAGATAGGGAAGGGAAGTAAAGGAGAGAGAGCAACTAGGGAAGGGAAGAGTTAGGGAAGTAAGGAAGAGAAATGAAGGGGAAAGGAATGGAAGGGAAGAGTAAAAGAAGAGAGGAGAGGACAAGGAGTAGCAGAGAAGGAAAGGTTTGAGAGAAAGAGGGGTGTACAGATGGAGAAGAAAGGGAAGGGGAGGAGAGGGAAGGGAATGGAAGAGAAGAGAGGGGAAAGGATAGGGGAAAGGGTGGAAGGATAGCTAAAAAGGCTGGGATGGGTAGATGGGGAAAGACATGGGCAAAGAAAGGAAGGGAAGGGAAAGAAGAGGAGAAAGGGAAGGGGAAGAAAGGGGGAGGGGATAGAAGAGATAAAGAAACTAATGGGAAGGGAAAGGAAAGCAAGGGAAGAGGTGTATCGGGAGGGAAGGGGAGAGAATAGATAGGGAACGCAGTGAAGTAAGGGGGTGGGAGAGGAGGGATAGGGAATGGAGGGGAGTGGGAGAATGAGAAGGAGGGTAGGGACGGAAAGAGTAAGGAGAGGGGAAGGGAAAGGGAAAGGAGGTATGAAAAGATGGGGAAGGGGAGGGAACGGTACAGAAAAGAAGAGCTAGGGAAGAGGGAGTGAAAGGGGAGGGGAGGGTACTTGAGGGAAGGCTCGAGTAGAGGAGAGATAGTTGAGGGAGGGAATGGAAGTTAGGGGAAGGTAACAGTCGGGGAGAGAAGAGACAGAAAAGGAAGGAAGTCAGGGAAGAAAAATGAAGCAATGAGAAGGGAAAGGGAGGGAAGGGGAGAGGAGTGATAGGGAAGCAAAGGAGGGAGGCAAGAGAAGGGAGGAAATATATGGAAGGGATAGGGTAGAAAGAAAAGAAAGGGCAGGGAAGAAAAATGAGGGAAGGTGAGGAGAGTCGAGAGAAGAGCAGGAGAGAAAGGATGCAGAGGAAAGTAATCGGGAGAAGACAGGAGACATAGGTAAGGGGAGAGGTAAGGCAGGGAAGGAGAGATATTGGGACGCAAAACAGGAAAGATAGAGAAGTGAAGTGGATAGTGGACGGGAAGGTGAGAGCAGATGGGAGAGGAGAGGCAATGAGGGAAGTAGATAAAAGGGAAGAGGAAAGGAAAGGAGAGGATACGTAAGCAATGGAAGAGAAGGGAAGGGATAGAAGGGAGAAGAGCCATACGGAAGGGACAGGAAAGGGAAGGAGAGATAGGCAATGGGAGGGGGAAGAGGGATGGAAAGGAATATGAAGCGTAGGGGAGGCAAGGAAGGGGAAGATGCAGAGAGGGGATAGGAATTAAGAAATGGGGAGGGAGGTGAAGGGAAGGGAAGAGTTGAGACAGCGAAGGTAGGGGTGGGAAAGAGAGCGGAAGAAGGGTAGAGAATGGGACATTATACAAAAATGAGGGTAGTAAGGAAGGAAAGGGGAATGGTGGGGAGGCGAGGGGAGAAAAGGGAAGGTGCAAGGAAAGCAGAAACAGAAGGGAAAGGACATGGGACGGAAGGGAAAGGGAATGTTAAGGGAGAGATATTGAAGGGAGGGATGGGGTGGGGATGAAAGGGAAGGGAT
This sequence comes from Triturus cristatus, assembly GCF_964204655.1. Classification (NCBI taxonomy): domain Eukaryota; kingdom Metazoa; phylum Chordata; class Amphibia; order Caudata; family Salamandridae; genus Triturus; species Triturus cristatus. The sequence continues at coordinate 1,649,253,585 of NC_140590.1, read as the reverse complement.
AGAAGGGATAGAGAAGCAAAGAATGCATGGGAAAGGTAGAGGAGATCAAGGTAAATGCATAAAGGGAAGGGGAGAGGAGTGATAGGGAAGGAAGGAACAGAAGGGAATGAGGGGGAAGTGAGGGGAGAGATAAGCTTGAGAAGGGTAGGGGAAGGGTAAAGGAAATGAATGGAGGGGAGAGGGGAGGAGAGATGGGAAGGACTGAAGGGAAAGAGAGGCAAGAGAAGATAAGCAAAGAGATAGGGAATGGAGAGGCTGAGGGAAAAGGGAAGGGGAAGGAAAGGATATGGAACTGTGGAAGGGATGGAAATTGAAGGTGAGGAGAGGAGAAGAGAGATAGGCAAGAGGCCTAAAGGGGAGATGAGCAACATTGCAGGAAGAAAGTGAGGGGAAGGAAAGAAGGGGAGGGAATGGTAGAGGAAGGAGAGATAAGGAAGTAAGGAAGAGATAGGAAAGGGAATGAAATGGAAGGGGAGATGGAAATGGATGGAAGTAAGAGGGAAGGCAATGAAAGGAAGGGACAAGAGGAAGGGGAGGGGGAGTGGAGGAGAGAGGGAGAAGAAAGGGAAGGAAGGGAATTGAAGGGAAATGGAAAGGGAAGTGAAGCAAATGGAAGAGAAGTGAAGGAAAGGAAGAGGATGGATTGGAAGGGGAAAGGATAAAAGAGAAAGGGTAGGAAGGAAGGCGAGTGGAGGAGAGAGGAAGGAAGGGGAAGAAAGGTAGGGGACAGGCGATGTAGAGAAGAAAAGGGAAGGACATTTGAAGGGAAATGAGGAGAAGGAAAAGAGAACAGAAGGGGATTGAAGACATTGGAAGGGGAGAGGAGAGGAAGGGAAGGGAAGTGAAGAGGAGATAGTCAAGGGAAGTGATGAGAACTAGCAAAGGGATATGGAGGAAAGGAATGAAAGGGAAGGAAGGAGATGGGAGGGAAGGGGAAAGGCTATAAGAGGTAGGGTAGAGAGGAAGGGAATGGCATTGGATGGGAGGCGGGGACAGGAGAGGGAAGGGGAGAAGAATGAAGGGTAGAGGAGAAGAGACATAGAGAAGGAAGGGAAAGGAATAGGAAGGCAAGGGAGGGAGAGAGGGAGGGAAAGGAAGGGAGAGGGAGGGGCCCCCTTCCTTTTCGGAGCCTGCTCGGCCCCCGAAGCTTCGGCCTCTCACTGCCCCGACCTCCAAACGCCTGCAGCGGTCCTCTCTCTACGGCGTCCCCTAGTGCAATGCTGCAGCTACCTGGTTACCAGCCTCTTATACCAAGGACACGTCACAATGGAGGCTTTTCAGCGTGTCATCATACATCACAACTTTGTGGGTGATACCATGTGTTTAACAGGGGGAGCAGGCAAGGCACGGGTATTATGCCATTTATTGAGAAAATAAAACTTTTTAGTTACAAAATGTTCCTGTGATGAACCTGAAAGAAGATCCCATCCTACCCTATATACTTTCGCAACAGTGGTTTCTCCTTTTCTCTCGCTGCGGGGACGGCCTCCCCTCTGCATAGTACCCCCAGGGGCACCCCGCTTACCCCCCTCCCCCAAATTAGGTTACCCAAAGAAGACACAAGAAACAGTTGTAGTTGGGTAACAAATGCTGCAGGATTTATTACATAATTCCAGGATATGTAATCGGTGGGTTATCTTACGGGCGATCCAAGGGCAGGCGGCCATCTACTACACCTGCCCCGCCTGATGAGCCGGGCAGCACGGGAACGACCCGCGAGTGCTGCCCCCCCAAGTGAGTCTTTTTTCGATCACGTGCCGTTGAGATTCTACTCACACCCCCCCTCTCGGGGCGGAGCGTCGCATAGCAAACCCCCGGTTGTTCAGGCCCACAACCGCCCACAGGCCTAGCGGGGCGCCGACCGGCTTCCGGGACCTCTCTGGAGGCTCCTCGTTTTGGCTCAGGCACCACGTGGTGCCGCGCAGAGGTACCCTTTGTACCGGCCTGCTTCCAGATCGCCCTGTAACTCCGCCTGCAACGAAAAGAAAAACATTAAAACGTTCAGCCAAAAACCCCACCCCACCACACCACGCCGGGTAAGCGGTAGGGAGGGTAAATAGGCGAGGTGGGCGACAAAGAGGTCGCCAGTGCGGGTGGGGGAAGGCTAAATAGCCTTCCCCTCACACCTGGGCCCGGAAGTGACGCGCCTTTCGCGTCACTTCCGGCCCCTGTCACGGAGGGGGGCACAGATCAGGAACCCTGCCCCCGCCCCCCCCGAAGTATGGAGTGGGGAGGGGTGACCGGGGCCCCGGGGCCACTAAGGCGCCGACCGCCGAGTGGCCCCCTGCGGGGGCCGCGGTCAGCGGCATTTACCCTGCGCCTCCTGACATCACATTGGAGAGCCTTTTACATCATAAGCGTTCCATTCACAGAATTCTGCTTCTGGTGGCGGTGGGAAGGCACGGGCCATTCAAGTGTATATCAAATGTGGTTGTTTTTAGTGTGCGTTTAAAATAAATTACATTTTAATTGTACGTCTTATTCCAGCACTTGCTTGCCCGGAGCCCCTTACATTGTACAAGTTAAATGATTTTCACTGGGACACATCCGCATCTCTGTCTGTCCAGTTTCTCCCCTCGAGTATTGGCCAGTAAACCGCATCATCCCTTTTAAGAAATGTTTGTATTGATAAATACAAACGTAATTGTGCTCAAACGGTGAATATTATAGTGAACAGAAGGGGCCAGTCTTTGAGTCTCGACTCAGGAGACCTGTACTTCGAACCCTGTGCGATGCTGGCCGCTCGGTCAGGTCGTCCTTTGTGCGTCTGTAGACGTGGTTTCAGTCGGTCCAATTGTTAACAACTAAAAGCTGTTCTGGTGTCCTGCAGGAAGCACAGTGCACGTCTTTGGGGAAGGGCGAATGTGTAGTCTCAGATTGAAATGTACAGGCCCAGCTCTTTACAACCTGTGCCGGAAAGGGGCGCTAATGTCTCGTTTATACGCATGGCTGAATAAACCTGAACATTTTGCCGCCTCGAACACCACCAGATAAGACCAGTGACTGCCATGTCTTGAGTGTGCGTGAAAGAGATGATTAGGGTGGCCAGCTGGCATGGGTGCATATTCAGGATGGTGGGTGTGAAAATTCAGGACAATGGGTCAAAATTCAGTACAGAAATTCAGGCCAGAAGGTGAAAATTCATGGCAAGAATTTGGGACAAAAGGTACGTTTACAGACAATTCAGAGGAGGTCGCGCAATAGTATATGAGTAAGTAAAGTGACAACCAAAATAAGTTCAAGTAAAAAAAAGTTCATATTAGATTGAGACGATCGTGCGCGCAGTTTTGAGCAACTGTGCAGTTCTTTTTGTTGGAATTCATTTGATCATAATCTATTTTATATAATTCTTTTCTCTCTATTCTTTAAATTCTTATTTCATTTTCTTTTCATAGTTCCCTATTCCATATTCCCATTAATTATTTTGTTCCCTTTTTCATTTGATCATCCTCTTGTCCTTCCTTTATTGTTAAATCGGTCTTATATCTCATACTCAGTTTCTTCCTTCGTTTCCTCACTCCATTTGTGTCATACGTCATTTTGATTTACCATTTTAATAATTTATCTTTCTGTCCCCGCTTTTGCCAACTTCGGCATCCTTTGGGCCCCTCCCCACGGCTGCATCACGGTGATTATTCTTATTTTGTTTATTAGGTTCTTATCCTGTCTTGTGCTGACCTGGGAGCCATGGATTACAGTTAGGAAGGGGGATGAAACACTTTTATCTGACGCAGTCTATTTATATCATTTCCATCACCACTAGTACCTGGGTAATGTTGGGGTCACGTGTGTTGTGGCTCCCTTGCACAGCTAGTAGCATGACACTGTACTGCGATGTATGACTGGGCCATGAAAAGTAAATTTTCTTGTTTTTATTATTGTTAGGTCTGATTATCCAAGGCTTCTTGATTTTATAAAAATTATATTTATAATAGTCTCAATTATATGGTCTTTCAGTCAGCCCTTCTCGCCCATTGTTCTCTTGTTATGTTAATCATATAGTCTTCTGTCCATTACAGCATACAACATGAGGCAATGGTTCAGCCCACTTCAGCCATTGGCTAAGTTATCTGTGACTGACAGCATTCTGCTCTTTCACAGGGAGCACATGCACAAAGTAGTTACCCTCAGTTCCAGGGACTACTTTGAGTGCTTTTTAAAACCAAAAAAGATTTTTCCTTTTAGGCAATTTTTTTAATTTGTTTTGGCCTGGCAGCTCCCTCAGCGATAATGTTTTAGAGAAGTCATGAGAAAACAAAATAAGCATTGAAAAAGTTAAGACAGGTGGCCAACTCCAAATCTGTTGACTTGCCCAAAGCTTGTTTATTTTGTTGTTGTTTATTTTGTTCACAGCACACATGCGGATCATTTTATTTAAAATGTAATGATGTTTTTACACACTTTTTAAGTGACAACTGTGAGAAGTTGGCCTGATGTATGATGTCACTAGTTCTAGTGTACACCTTATATCAGTCCAAACAACCCTTATGGTGATTGGTTGTAAAGTCAACCTTATAGACCAGCTATCCTAGTGGTAGCATGGACAAGAGCAGTCTTAGGCTAAACTCTGAATGGCATGTGAAGCCAGCTGGGATACCATATATAATCCCTTGAATACCAAATGAAAGGACACCACAACAGATATATATATAAAATAAAGTGTATTTATTATAGTCAAACCCTCAGCACTCTTTATGAGATTAGAGGTAAGTACAACACAGTCTTATTTAAGCATACATTAAGTCACACAGGTAAGTAATACAGTTAGGCCCTAGGGGCCACGCAAACCATATACTAAAGAAGTGGTATAAGGACCACTGTCACGGAAATAGGATAGGCCTAGGCCTAGGGAATCGCTGGGGCTACACTACACTAGCAACAGTTAGGAAGTGGGAGGCCCACGGGATTCAGGTGCAGAGTGAAAACACTCATGCGTAATGCGTAAAAGTCGATAGAATTACTAGCAGTTAGAAATTAACAGTTTTAGGACACTTCTGGTATAGCTAGAAAGTCGAGACTCGGACACTAGACCCTAGGATAGTCACTACCCTTGTGAGCACCGAAGTACCCAAGTTACCTAGCCCACGGGCTGCGGGTGCATAGGTGTGAACTTGCGTCAGGTTTCGTCGTGGACTTCTATGGATGCCTGAAGGAATGTTGCTTAATGCTAGAAATAGGACCCCCTGCAGGGACTAACAGTACTCCTAGGGCAGGGTAAATAACATTATGAACTTAAACACCTAGGCAGTCTAAATACAAACAACTATATAGTGCAATGAAAAGACATTAATATTGTTGAAGGAGACACAACATTCATGATATTAAAAAAATATATATGAAATTTATTATATCCAAATTACACAATGATGAAAATAAATTGATAACGAAAGATAATGCAATTAAGAGATACGGTTCAGAAAAATGTCACATTAAATAGACAGTACATTACACAGCATGAAACAAGTCACATATGTAATCCATAAAATAGCAAAGTACAGATACAAGGAATATAAACAGGAGTGGCTGAAGCCGAGATGTTCTCAACGCGCGTTTCGACGCTAGTAAAGCGTCTTCATCAGGAGAGCCACAAAATCTTTAATCCTATAAATATACAAAGAATACAATGTAAAGCACAAAAATATGCAAAAAAATATATTTTTTCCTTTGTTTTTCTTCTAAATAATTTTTTCTTAAAAACATTGTGCTCCTTCACCAAATGTTATACTGATAACAAAGAAGTGCTGTCAAAAACCAATCTATAGTGAGAATACCAGATAAAGGAGAAGAATAAGTCCAAGTGATGTATATTGATGTGCGAAAAGAAAGAGAAAAAAATAGAAAGAAAAGAATAAGAGAGGGAGAGAATGCTATGATGAATGTAGTTAAACCAGTAATCAGGAAGTATAAAATAAAGAGACAAACATCGAAGTGATATATAGAGAGTGATAAAGCGAGAGAAACAACCAATAATGTAAAGAGTTGTTTCGCAGTAAAAGAGAAGAAAGAAAAAAGAAAAAAAAGAAAAAAAAAAGAAAGAAAAAGAAGAAGAAGAAGAAAAAGAAGAGAGAAAAGAAAAGGAAGGAATCTTACTGTTTCGATAATCGTACAAAACGATAGATAAATGCGGAAGGTCCAACCAAAGTTAGCAAGCATGAAGAATACTTCCTGTATAGATGAGAACAGACCAAACAAAACAGAAATGAAAATACTAAGGCGTAATATAGATCATGAAATAAAAAGGAATAAAATGACAACTGGTGCAAAAACATAACAGAAGGAAAAGCAAGAAGGGGGGACATTCAAGACATACCTAATAATGAAAAGTGCCGTTTACAATAAAGATGAGCCAAGGCAGTCAAAATACGTCAAGAAAGAAATGCCAAAAGGTCCATTAAAGGCCATGAAATTCACAAAGGGTTCTGTAAGTAACCGGCATTTTTCCCTATGGCGGTGCGTGACGCTTTTTTATCGCCATCATTTTTAGTTATATTTTCATTTTCTTACATTAATTGTGTTTGGTTTATTATTATTTTTCCGGTTACTTACAGAACCCTTTGTGAATTTTATGGCCTTTAATGGACCTTTAATGGATCTTTTGGATCTTTATTGTAAGCGGCACTTTTCATTATTAGGTATGTCTTGAATGTCCCCCCTTCTTGCTTTTCCTTCTGTTATGTTTTTGCACCAGTTGTCATTTTATTCCTTTTTATTATTATTTTTTTTTAATTTTTCAAAAACCTTTATTCAGTCGAAATTAAGCAGTACACAGCCCCTACGCCTACAACCAGCAACTGGCCGGCAGCGTGATACACGAACTGGATGATGGTGAAGTACACAGCTGTCCGCCTACAACCCTTTCAGGGGCCGGCAGCGTTGCAGTAAACATTAATGCCACAGGATGATGTTCAATAGGGCTGCAACATACCTTACGTCATGTGATTTGTATTTGTTATTAAACCTGATAAACCAGTACAATTAGTGCATAGGTTGAATCCAAATAGTGTAGTGACCTCTTATGCTACACCTGAGGAACATAGCAGAACTTGGTCACAGTGGCACCTGTTGCGTGGTCTATGGAGACAGTCGGGATGGCTACAACCTCGTCGCCCCTCCGAACCCACGAAGAGAGGCATGCCAGCTCTCGGAGGGACCATCAATTAGCAGCGGAAACTACGGTCTGCCGGGCAAGAGTGAGACCCAGGACCTCCCCTTCTCAACAGAGTTTCTACCTCCCACCTCCCGGGTGGTGTGACCCAGTGGAATCAAGAGCGTAGAGTTCGGGCAATCGGGTAAGTGGATGTGCGTTATGTCAGCGGGTGTGATAATAGATATGTCGTAAGGGGACTCCAAATATCTACCGGTCTGGATGCTGTGGGCAGCAGCTCAGCATAACAGAGCAGCGTATCTTGGCAGTGCACCATGTTTTCGATCCAGTCTTTGTATTTAGGAGCCCTGCCCCTCCCCCACCTGCAGGCGATGAGCCTCTTCGCAATGCGGAAAGCAACGGTGGCAAACCGCCGAACCGGTTTCCGTATGGTTTTCGTGTAACCCAGAAGTGCCTGCATCGGAGATGGCGTCAGTGAGACTCCTATCATTTCCGAAATGCCGGAATATATTTGTTGCCAATAGTCGGCTATTTCCCCGCAGCCCCAAGCCATGTGCAAAAAATCTGCCGCTGGTGTGCGGCAGCGCCAGCAGAGATCGTCCCCTCGGAGGCCCACCCTACACATGTGAGATGGAGTGCAATAAAGACGATGTAGGAACTTATAGTGGATGACCCGGAACCGACTGCTGGAGGAGATCTGCGCGGTCTGGAGACAACAATAACTCCAAAGTTCGTTGTCTATGGGTATGCCTAAGTCAGCCTCCCACTTAGTACGGGCCCTGCAGATTCCCGGGTCGGACACTGCGCGTATAGAATGATATAGATTAGAGACCGCGTGTGCTGGAGTGGCAGCTTTAAGCAGCTGATGTAGAGGTTCTAAAGTGGGTGGTTCCTCCGGAAATCCCTCGGTCAGCGATCGCATCCCCCCACGCAGGCGAGTGTAAAGAAATGTATCCATGGGAGTGGGTGTGAGGTCTGCTAACATGTGCGTCTGAGACCGAAATAGTCCGTTATGGTAGAGGTCTCCCCACGTCTTAATGTTGAGTTTGGCAATAAAGTTCTTAAATAGTTGCTCCTGCAGAATGGGGAGCCGGGGATGATATGCTAAAGGCAACAGAGGAGAATACAATAGAGTCATTCTGGCTTCTTTTGCTATCTTTCGCCATGCGAGGGCCGAGCTGGAGATTGTGGTGTGGTGTGCAGTTCTAGCCTCCGGCGCACTAAAGATGGCCCCCGCCAGCGGGATGGGATCCACTAACCAGTGTTCCACAGCGATGTGTGGCATAAAGGGAGTGGGGTGGATCCAATAGTGCACATAGTGGGCTTGAGCGCTGTAGTAGTAAAGTTCGAGCTCCGGTAAATCGAAGCCCCCTTGGGCGAATGGACGAGTCAAGACGTCCCAGCTCAGGCGCGGACGCTTCCCCCCCCACACCAGTCGGATGAGCTCGGAGCGCAAAAGGCGGAAGAAGGACCTGCCCGGGTAATATGGGATATTTAAGAAGAGGTAAAGTAGCTTGGGAAGAATCACCATCTTAATGAGAGACGCCCGCCCTGCAAAGGAGAGGGGCAGCGTGATCCATCTGGTCACGCAAGTTTGGATATGGTCAAACGTGCGTCCATAATTCATCCGCATCAGTTCCGCCCTATCCCGAGAGAGTAGAATGCCCAGGTAACGGACCTCATCCTCAGCCCATCTCAGTGGGTAATCTAGAGGAAACGGCTGGGCGGACGCGGTGAGCGGGAATATAGTGGATTTGCCCCAATTAATGTGTATACCTGACAAGCCGGCAAACCGAATGAATTCTCTCAAGATAGGGTTAAGATTGGCAGCAGGGTCGCGGACGTACAGCGTGATGTCGTCCGCATACAATGATATAAGCACTTCCCTCTGAAGACATCGCAGAGCCCTTTCCCGGTGATGCTGTCGAAGGCGAGCAGCAAGCGGTTCCATCGCTATGGCGAACAACAATGGAGAGAGGGGGCACCCCTGACGAGTCCCCCTGGATACAGCAAAGGCCTCGGAGATCCGACCGTTCACCCCCACCCGAGCCACAGGTCCGTGGTAAAGGACACTGATCCATTGCGTGAATCCTATCGGCATCCCCATGTTCCGCAGGATACATTGGAGATAGTCCCACTCTAGGAAGTCGAACGCCTTGGTGGCGTCCAATAGGACAGCCACCAGAGGCAAGTTCGGGTCCACATTATCCACTACAGAGAAAAGGGTCCGGAGGTTGTGGGAAGTGGCTCTGCCGGGGACAAATCCAGCTTGGTCTGCCAGCACCAGGCCCCCCAGTATTAGCTGCAAGCGATTGGCCAGCACTTTGGCCAAAATTTTTGCATCACAATTGATTAGTGAAAGGGGGCGGTAGGAGTCGCAATATTGAGGCGATTTCCCGGGTTTTAGGAGCGAGGTGATTAGGGCTTCCCGCATAGAGGGGGGAAGTGCGCCGGATTCATGAGCTTCCAGATAAACCTCCCGAAGCACCGGCGCAAGGAGATCCACGTATGCCTTGTAGAAGTCCATAGGCAAGCCGTCCAGGCCAGGGGCCTTTCCGGGTGTCATCTGCCTGATAGCGTCCCTAATTTCGTCCAAACCAATGGGTTCAGCCAAGAATTCCCGATGACGATCGGAAAGCCAGCCCAGCGTCAGCTCCCTCAAGTAGTCGTTCATATCAAGTGCACCCACCCTAGTAGTTGAGTAGAGGGCCGAATAATGGGCAGTGAAGGCGGCTAGGAGCGAGTCTGAGTCTCGCAGAGGCACTCCGCCATCTCCCTCCAGTTCCAGAACGAAATTTGAGCCTCGTGGGGGCCAAACCATGCCCGCCAGGAATTTCCCGGGCCGCTCTCCCTCCTCATAGGCCCTCGCCCTGAAATACTTGCCCCGAAATTTGACCTCTCTCTCGGTGGTGGAGGTGTAGTCCGATAGGGCCTTCCTGTACTGTATCTGTGCATCCGAGTCGGTGGCATAGTCCGGTCGGGTTTCTAGCGTGTGTAGTGTAGTTTCCAAGGTGCGCAATGAAGCACGCAAAGTTCTCAACACTCCCGAGCTCTTTGAGATGCAGATTCCCCGCACTGTGACCTTCAGCGCTTCCCAGAGAGTAGCAACTCGCTCTACCGAGCCTTTGTTATGAGTAAGAAATTCAGCAATCTCCTGACCCAGTTCAGAACGGAATAGTTCGTCGAGTAATATGTTGGGTTGGAGTCGCCAGGAAGGTGGCCTTCCCATTATATCCGGCAAGCGGAGCTTCACCAACACCGGGGAGTGGTCCGAAAACGTGCGAGCCACATGTTGGACCGTGACCAGTGAGGGTGCCAAACCTCTGGACACTAGAACGTAATCCAGTCTGGCCCATGTGGCATGAGCGGTATTCCAGTGTGTGCCCTCCTTCTGAGTCGGATGTAAGTGGCGCCAGGTATCTACGATGTCCTGAGCGTCGCAAATGTCACGCAGGTATTTGTGTGTGGTGGTGTAGTGTTGGGCAGAGGGGTTGGACCTTTCCAGAGCGGGATTAAGCACAGCATTAAAATCTCCCCCCCAAATGAGATGCGTTGAGCCCACCTCCCTGATCTTGTTCCAGAGAGCAATGAAGCTGCTCGAGTCATCACAGTTAGGGCCATATGAGCAGGCAAAGGTGACAGTTTCAACTCCCATCCTACCCCAAGTCATGCAATACCGTCCTTCCCGGTCTACAGCGGTACCCAGGGGAACGTAAGGGACATTTCTTTTTATCAGAATTGCAGTGCCTCTTGCATAGGACGAATAGGAGGCAAAGGCAGAGTGCGCCGCCCATCTGGAGGCAAAGGAACTCCCACGTCGGGGATCCATATGAGTCTCCTGTAAGAAGGCGACCTGGGCCCCCAGCCTGTCAAGGGCTCCCAAAATTTGTCTCCTCTTCCTAGAGTCTCCCAGCCCCCTTACATTCTAGGTGATAACGGAGAGCAGTCCCCCCCCAGTAATGTTAAGGTTCACGATGCGACTCATAGTGACCGATAGGTGAAGAACAGGTCGTGGGACGAACTGTGCCATCCCCGCTTTGGTGCCACTGTGCCATTAAAATATCGGATGTTACATCAACTCTACGCCAAGAAACTATATCAGTAGTTACTGCAAACCAAACAAGAACAACCCCTTGAAATCCTCCCCGCCCTCCCACACCGACAACCCCAACCCGTCGGGCATCTCCCCCACCCCACTTAATCCCACAACTTCGAATCATATCCTACTGGGGAATACCCAATTGGGGGACACAAGGGCTCCGGACCTGCCTCCGACTCCCCCGATATTGCACCCGCTGTCCGCTAGCGATAATAGCCTGCGGAAAAACGCGGGAGGGGGAGGTAGGTGCCAGGGCAAAGAACAGATGTAATGCACGACCAGGAAACCATGAGTTAATTAAGGCTCAACTGTTTGTAGCCTATCAAGTTCAGACTAGAGCAAAGAGCAACCAAAAAATAGCGAGCGCCTGGGCCTAAACTCCAGGCGGGAGCAAAGCACAATGTCAGCAATAAGAGGAACCAATGCAGGAGACGTCAAGACATGGTCAGTCCAGAGCAGAAGTGGGCGATCGGGAGCCTGCCCCCCCCGACAGGGGACCAGCCGCCCCGCGGGCCCGCCCGCGGTCTTTCAGGAAGAGTTCCACCTGAGCAGGGTCCTGAAAAATATGGGGCTTGCCCTGATGAAACACCCTAAGCCGGGCTGGGTACAGCATAGAGTATTGGATTTCGTGTTGCATAAGTCGTTTTTTGACCGGTCCAAATTTACGGCGCGCCTCCTGCACCGATTGCGTGAAATCTGGAAAGAAGCAGAGGGTGACGTTCTCGAACCGGACAGGCTGTTTCTCACGGGCGAGGCGAAGCAGGGTATCGCGGTCTCTATAGTTCAGGAATCTGATAAGTACAGGCCGTGGGGGGGCTCCCGGCACCGGGCGAGGGCCCAAGGTGCGATGTGCCCGCTCCACAACCAACTGCGGCGAGAAGGCGTCAGCACCAAACAGGTCAGCAAGCAGTTTTTCGATGAAGAGTTCCATTTTGCCTACCACGGTGGATTCCGCCAGCCCAAGAAGGCGCACGTTGTTGCGGCGCGATCTCGCTTCTAAGTCCTCATTCTTGTCGGCGATCACTTTAAGCAGTCTCTCCATCTGCGATACTTTGACTTCAGTGGTCGTTGCCCCATCCTCCAGGCCAGAGATCCGTTGTTCAGACTCTTTGACTCGCTCCTCCTGTTTATCAAGTCTATGTACTACTGAGTCGAGGCGGCGAGACATACCGTCAATTTTGGAGTCTATGGAGGAGAGGCTGGTTTGCATATTAAGTAAGAGCGCCTTCCAGTCCACTTCGTCAGTATCCCCACCATCGGCATCGCCGTCCCCCGGCGGCGGGGCACGGGATTTTTTCTTTGGGGTGTCGAAGGGGAGCCGGGACTGCTTAGTGTCCGTCTTCCCCATTGTAGGGAGCTGTCAGGTCGGAAGTGCCCTGTAGGTGCGTCGGTATGGGAAACCCTCTTCGGAGTCGCCGCCACCACGCCGTACAGGCCGATAAGGTGCAGCGGTCGCACCCGACTCCCCTCGGTGTTAGCGGATGTATGGGCGATAGATTGGCAAAAAAAGGGGGGGAAGGGTCAACCCATCCAAGGCGTCGATTGTAGTGTTCTGTCCCGAGGCAGGGGCCAGGCGCTCCGCCGCGGGTCCGCCAGCCCAACTCCACCGAGGCTCTAAGAGTTCAAGGGGGACAGCACAATCCGGTACAGCAAGTGGGAGCAGCCCGGGTCCGGGCCACAGTCCTCCGGGCAGGCCGATCACCCGGTGCGGCAACGAAACGGGCCAGTAGCGGTGCCTTCCGTGGGCTCCACCAATCCCCAGGGGCTCAGCCGGCGTCGGAGGGAATGCACCCTCAGTTGGGCCTGCACCGGGTCAGACGCGGCTCCACTCAGGCAGCGATCAACCCTCCGTCGGGAATCGGGAGGAGGGGGGGGTGGTATAAGGGGGGGGGGGTCCCCCGGCAGCCCAGAGCTCAACCGTCTCGGAACTCTCAGGCGAAATTCGGGCCGGTGATGCAGCACCCCCCCCTGTCCCCAAAGGTCAAGTGTTGGCACGCCGGGGCCGCAGGCAGCTCCACCCCAGCGACTTCTCAGCTCCCCCACACCTTACCGGCACTCCGGGAGGGCAGCCGACTCGAGCCGCGAACACCCAGCGTCTCCTCCTCCAGATACAGCGTCTCGCGGCCTTCCGCCCACGTGTGAGCCGCGGCCTCGCGTGCACACCTCCGCCGGCAGCCTCGCCTCGCTCGCTCTGCAGCCCCTCCCGCTGGAAGTTGCGGCGGCTATTGCTCCGGGTGCACCTGTCAGAACAGCCCAGGACTCGCTACAGGTGTGTCGCAGCCCCAGCCCAGCACTCGGCGCTGGTCAGATGTCGATTCCCAGTGTGCAGGATGGGCTGATGAAGAGGAATCTCGCCCGGCTGGCGGGAGCCTCACGTAAGTGCGGCCATTACAGTCCGGCGCCCTCTAGCGCCCCCATTTTATTTCTTTTTATTTCATGATCTATATTACGCCTTAGTATTTTCATTTCTGTTTTGTTTGGTCTGTTCTCATCTATACAGGAAGTATTCTTCATGCTTGCTAACTTTGGTTGGACCTTCCGCATTTATCTATCGTTTTGTACAATTATCGAAACAGTAAGATTCCTTCCTTTTCTCTCTTCTTTTTCTTCTTCTTCTTCTTTTTCTTTCCTTTTTTTTTTCTTTTTTTTCTTTTTCTTTTTTCTTTCTTCTCTTTTACTGCGAAACAACTTTACATTATTGGTTATTTCTCTCGCTTTATCACTCTCTATATATCACTTCGATGTTTGTCTCTTTATTTTATACTTCCTGATTACTGGTTTAACTACATTCATCATAGCATTCTCTCCCTCTCTTATTCTTTTCTTTCTTTTTTTTCTCTTTCTTTTCGCACATCTATATACATCACTTGGACTTATTCTTCTCCTTTATCTGGTATTCTCACTATAGATTGGTTTTTGACAGCACTTCTTTGTTATCAGTATAACATTTGGTGAAGGAGCACAATGTTTTTAAGAAAAAATTATTTAGAAGAAAAACAAAGGAAAAAATATATTTTTTTGCATATTTTTGTGCTTTACATTGTATTCTTTGTATATTTATAGGATTAAAGATTTTGTGGCTCTCCTGATGAAGACGCTTTACTAGCGTCGAAACGCGCGTTGAGAACATCTCTGCTTCAGCCACTCCTGTTTATATTCCTTGTATCTGTACTTTGCTATTTTATGGATTACATATGTGACTTGTTTCATGCTGTGTAATGTACTGTCTATTTAATGTGACATTTTTCTGAACCGTATCTCTTAATTGCATTATCTTTCGTTATCAATTTATTTTCATCATTGTGTAATTTGGATATAATAAATTTCATATATATTTTTTTAATATCATGAATGTTGTGTCTCCTTCAACAATATTAATGTCTTTTCATTGCACTATATAGTTGTTTGTATTTAGACTGCCTAGGTGTTTAAGTTCATAATGAAGGAAAGTTGCTGACAGGCGGTCAGTGAAGAGTGTCCGGTGGATCCCAAGGCTGGGATCAAGAAGAGAGGATACCTGCAAGCAGAAGGGACAGAGTCAAGGTCACTAGCCAGTGACCACGTGGAACCAGGAAGGAACCAGGCGATGTCGTGAAGATTGCAGGTGAAAGGGGAAGCTTGTCGCTGCAGCCACGGGTACCAGGAGACATCGAGGACGACCAGGACCAGGAGGCGAGCTGTCCCACAAAGGCTCTTGCTGTCCGCGGCGGCGAAGTCGAACTAGGACTCACCAAGCCTTGGCAAGCGGAACCCACGAAGAACGGAGGACTTGCTTCTGGTGCAGACCAGGAAGGTCTGGGGTGCTTCTCTTTTGCAAAGAAGCGGGAGCCAGTCGGGAGGAGCCAAACCAGCGGTGAAGATTTCAAGGTGTGTCGTCACAAAGGCCGCTAGCCAACGGGCAAGCAACCGGACAGACGTGGCAAGCAGGAAAATGCAGAAGGGCCCCACGCAGGGCTCGTGGAGTGTGGGGGGCTGATCTTCGGTGCAGATGGTGCTTGGGGTTGGGGCTTCTCAATCCCCGGTGCACAACTTCGAGGGTGCCTCAGAAGCTGCGCTGGAAGATACTAGCCACTTTTCCCAGGTAGCCGGTCCCACGTCTCTCGTCGCCTCCACGGATCTCAGCTCGGCTGTGGATGTGGATCAGGGTCGGAGAAGTCTGGATGTTAAGGCTCTGGTCGGGCTCTGCAGTCGGTCCCTCGTAGAACTTCAGCAAAGCAAAGGGTAGTCTCTTGATGGTGCCTGTTTGCACAGGGTAGCCACTCCTTGGCCACAAGGGAGATTCTTCAGTCTTCTTCTTTCGTCGAATGTTGAAGGTCCAGAGTTTCTGTTCAAGTTGCAGGATCAGGATAATCTAATCTCCTGGGGCCCAGCTACCACTCTTATCCAAATCTGGGGGACTGGGTTACCTGCTAGGTCACGCCTTATGGGTGGGACCTGGGAGGGGGGTGGTTACACCCCCTTCCCTTTGTCCAGTTTCGCGCCAGGACTGGGGCTGGAGTGCCCCAGCACCGGTTTGAACTGGACTATGCACGGGACACCTTGTGTGCCCCAGGCATGTCTCATTCTTTTCATCCCTCCCTGCCCCAATACACTAAGGCCTGTCTGGGGTGGTGCTCGCACCTCCCAAGGCAGGAAACCTATTGTCCAAGCCTCCCTTGCCGGGATCACTCCCAGCAGCAGGAGGTCAGACTTGTGTCTGTGGTAGCAGCATCCATTTTGTGATGCTGGGGCTCTGGTTAACTTTAACCGGGTAAGTAGGTTACAACATGTCTTCTCCCTCTAGAAGGGAGGGATAATATCCTCATCCCCAGAAATGGGATGGGGGTATTATTCCAAAGTGTTAGACACCTTACACGACATGTTTTGATAAAGCCAAACCATAGTTACCATAACCGTTTAAGATTATAAGGCACTTTAAGAGTATATGGTAGGCTATATCATAGAACAGCTATAAGGACATGGTTCCGAAAGCTGCAGACAGGCTCAGCTCATGCTAGAGCACCATCTCACATGTTACCAAGCACTCTGCCTCCAGGATTATTAAGGCCTGCCATAGGAGTGGCTGATAGGTACACATGTGTCTATATGTAAGTTAGGTATAGGAATACTACACCTAAGCAAGGAGTGATTACACTACCTTGCCCCAGCTGAGTGATCAGCCAGTTGTGTCATAATGGAAGGCCAGGCCAGGGGTGGCATAATACATGCTGCAGCCCTTGGTAGGCCTAGGGTACACCTATGCCCTGGGTACACTGTACAGGGTCCAATAAGGTGATCCTATCCAAATGGGTTATGCACCTAAAGTACATAGTATCAATTTAGAGAGAGAACAGCAGGGCTGTGGGTCTGATTAGCAGGCCCACAGCCACATCTAAGTCGAAAACCAGTAAAGCAAGAGCAAAAAGTGGGGGTGAACATAGAAAGCAGACCCTACTCTCCTACAACAACCCTAGGTCCAGTTCTGGATGCCCGATATCAAAGACTTGTCATAGGGGTTCAAGACGGTGGAATCCGAACAGCTGGATGACGCTTCCTTCAAAGCCCTCATGTGTAAAGTAAAGTGGGGCTCCCCAGATGATCCGATTAAACCAGGTCTGATACATCAAGCTGAGGAGATTCTTATCCCCATCTTTGCAAGCCTAAATAATCTTTCTTTGTCCACTGCGGTGATGCCTGCGCTGGGTGGAAACATGGTAAAGTCATCCAGCTTTTCTAAAAAATCTATTCTCGACCCTCCCTGCCTGATAGTGATCGCCCCATTTCTCTCCTTCCCTTTCTGTGGAAAGTGGCAGAGAAACATCTGAACAGTCTCCTGGTGGATTTCTTAGAACAGCATCAGTTGCTGGACCCTTTCCAGAAAGGCTTTAGACCTGCCCATAGCACCGAATCTGCCCTTCTTAAAGTGACAGAGGCCCTTCAACAAAATATGGATTAAAGAGAGTCCGCAGCTCTTATTCTGGTAGATTTAAGTGCTGCCTCTTATAGGGTGTCCCATGAGGTGCTCCCTATGATCTTTTGTGTTAGTCGGTGTTATTTTTGGGAGGACATGCAATGGCGTTACCGCTGATTCCCCTTTGTGATAGGTTTACATGATGTCAATCATGTTCTGTCTTCCTGTGAATGGCTTTGAAATTCCAAACCTGCTTCACAATCAGCCTCCAAGTTTCGGACCAGTCCTAGCATGTGCCATCCTCTCGGAAACAGGACAAGTGCCTCTTCGGTTTCAGCCCTGGCACCAGCAGGGGCACAAGAATTCAGTGTGTTGCTTGCGCTACCCAGAGCCACCTGTCTCCAGGGCTTTAAGTGGGCCGGGTCCTGCTGGTGCTCAGCACCGCTATTTCTTTAAAGCAGGTGCAGAGATGGGTCCCTTCCGGGCTCTCCATTTTTACCTTCAGGGTGGGAGCAAAAGCTTAACTCTGCAATAGTACCACCCTCATTGCTTTTGAGTTAACTTCAAAGAGACTCATTTTTCAGTTTTATATAGCGCAAACGTGGAGCAAACACGAGCACCAGCTACATTACACAAACACATATTCATGTTTTGAATCACAGGATGTTGAGCCGACCTGAGGCTCGAACCGGTTTTCTCGGCTCGAAAGTCGCTAGCTCTAGCCTTAGCCACAACCTCACCCACAAGATTGGAAGAATTTTCAATATGATATACAACGAAGTCATAGTTGTTGCTTATTTATCTTAAGCAGTTTACAACCATTGACAAAGCCAATAGTTCTGGCTTGTTGTAGGTGTAATGTTACTTGTGTTATATATCTGGATGAATGGACGGAAGCAGCAAAAAACTGTGGGCAGCACACTATGGTAAGTACAGATTTTTAGCTTAAGTGTTCTAAATCACGTCCTTAACTACATAGGCCACGCCCCTATGGGAGACCCCCAGTGTTTTCATCCTTCTTAAAGGCCTTCCTGTCTCCCAGTAGCACTTCATGGGCCTGCAAAGGAAAATTGAGAGAGCTCCAAACGAAGGTGGCATCTTGGAGCCAACCCAACCCAACCTCAATGGATTATTTTCATATACATTTCTAGTTTATTTTTCGCTCTGAATGCACAACAGCATTGTGAAAAAAATGAATTTATTTTACATTATTAATATGAATGCAGTTTGTGCAGATGTGAAATAAACAAAATTCTGAATATGTGTAAAATACCATAATAGCAACGAAGAATGGAAAGAGAGGGTAGGATAGCCCAAGACTCTTCCGCCCAATTACATAAACAGAAAAACCAGAGGCTATCTAGTTTAATTGTCACATCTGCTCAACAGTTTGTTAGGGGGCGGATGGGCTTCCTGTGTTTACAGGAAGCGCTTTGATGGCGTGAAATACCATCCTATTGGGGTGAGGGATCATAGAATACTAAAATCTCTCAAAGGGCCCTTTATCAGACTTTATTGTGGGTTCCTTGGAGGGATATTAAAAACGAAGCAATGGGATAAGTGGGATAATTATTGCTCTGCTATCCTGTAGGTCGACATGTTTCAGCCTCTCTGGGGCTCCTCAGAGTTCCAAGGCTTTCTTCAGGACCATGATCCCCATTGATTTAGAGAACTCTCATTCATCCGAGCTTACACAAACACAATGAGGCCTAGTGAACGTAAAAGTCGCAGTGGATGTTTTGTTTCTGGTATAAAGTTCTGTAAAATATAAGCAGGACAAGGAATACTGACATGAATAACAGTGTATGTACGTAGAGGAGTTGTCTTAACTCTATAGCATCTGAAGACCTCTGTATTAAGAGTACAATAGCAATTAGTAGACTATAACATACAATAAAATGACAGATGTTGACCACTCCAAACCGTGGAACCTAACTCTGTCCAGCTTCTCATGAACCCCCCTAAACGTGGGGTACACTCGGGCAGATTTTCTTAACCCAAGGACTGTTTGCTTATCACTGCCTTTTGGAGAAAAGGAACAAAGGCAGGTGTCTCATTCTTCTCTATTACGAGTTAGACTCATCTAGATTTAGAGTGTTGTGGGTCACACAACTCTGTCATCGGTACTCCTATCTACAAGGGATATTTGCAGTTTTGTGGACCATTTATCTGATCTCTGAATGCAGTAGACACACACAGTAAGTGGTACTTATAATAATTAGTCATTTATTGTGTACAATCTGCACACACATGTAAATGATGAGAATCTTGTATCATGCATCCCTACTAGTAATTAGTCTAAACCCTCACCAACTTTACACCTATATTATCTCCAGCCTCCCATTTATGGAACAGTTTTCACGATTAGCTCCTTATCTCACTATGTTATGCCAACCCATGTATTATCCCTGAATACCTCAAAGAATGCCGGATCTCAGCTTTCCGGTATTCTCACGGAAGCAACCAATCTTCGTGTCTGCCCTTCTTTAATTCTTAGGTCTTGTTCTCCCTAGTGATTGTCTGTGAAGGGAGGTGATTGGTGTGTGCATCTCTTTGCACCCACATTACTATGTGAACAAAGCCTCAGTTAGACATGCCCAAAAGGCAGGCAGTTGTATCAAAACATGCTTCCTTCCACATTAGCTCTACTGAACATAGCTTCCTAAACCGCGGAATGGAAGCTTTTATTTTTGGTGCATTTCTGCTTCTTTTGTTGTCGCCACTAATGGCAATTTATTTATAAAATAATGTGCATACTCTAAAGGATAAGTACAGTCATATCTACCATGCAATTAGGCCTCATTTGTATGTAACATGCATGTCCCCAAAAAAGCCCTGCACTTACGTCAAGCTGAGGTCATAGAAATTAAAAATAAGAATCAATGTGTTTATTCATGTGTTTAGCTTGGAGTCACCTCAAAGCTGAGAGGGGACAGAAGTCGGCAGAAGGATAACTCTTGAGGAGCAACAGAATGAACAGCCAAGATATAGGACTCAATTCCTGTGATCACAGTATATACAATGGAAAAGCCATGTTCATGACGAGAATGGTCATGTCATCAGCTGTGTGACTAAGTGTCAGGCGCTGTTGTAGGCGTCTGCCAGGCATGATGTGTTCTTAGGTTCCAAGTGAAGTGTAAAAAAAGACTGAGACACTATTGTGCTATTAGTCAAAGGGAGGGGGTTTCAGGCCTCTGTTGGACTTGGGGACGTCTTTGTTGCTTCCTAATTTTCTAAAGTGCTTTTCGCAGAGAAATATTGTGTGCATGAAGCAATTTACCCCCAAATGCTTTCGTAATCTGGCTCATTGTCTTGTTACTTACCGGTAATCTTCATTACCCCGATTAGGGTCCTCCCCATCCCAGTCCTTACAATGTGAGGCAGTCCTGCCTCCACCCAGCCAATCACAAGGTCAGTATGCAAAAGCTTACATAAGCCCCTTCCACCTACCGCCATGCCTGTTATCAACAAAACTCCGACACAAACACAGCGAGAGGGTGGGAGGGTAGAGGACTGGGACGGGGAGGACCCTTATCAGGGTAATGAAGATTACCGGTAAGTAACAAGACATTACCCCCTCATGGGTCCTCCCCGTCCCAGTCCTTACAACGTGAGGAACTCACAAGCCGAGAACCAATAAAAAAACGCAGGACACCAGGGATCCATGCAAAGAACAAATCTTTAAAGATCAATGAACAGCAGCGCCCAAGACGCCAACAGAAAAACAGCCAGCAGAGGCATGTAAAACATCAAGCCGATAATGCAGCACAAATACGTGAAGGGACAGCCAGGTGGCCGTCCAATAAACTCCTGGATAGAAACCCCCGCCGTCCCAGCCCAGGAAGCAGAGACAGAATGCGTCGAACGACCCAGCACCGGAGACGGAGGAGGCAGAACCAAAGGACTGAAAAGGCAGGCAGACCGTCAAACGCACCCACCGCCCCACCGTAGAATCGGAAACACACATCCCCACAGGAGAAAAACAGGGCAGGAGAAAACCGGAAACTCCAGGGAACGTTGGAGGGAAAACTGGAGAGTCCAGCGAACAACCAAGGAAGGGGGAACAAGGGACCCCCCAGCAGGCAAACCAGGAAGAAACACCTTCAGCTGTCAAAGGAAACGGGGAAGAAACCACAGGCAGAAAGACCGGAACAAGCTGCAAAACAACCCGATCTGGCAGGAACTTCCAAAAGGGAAAGGAAACGAGCAATGCCCCCAACACACCCAACCGACAAGCGGATGAGAGGGCCAGCAAAAAAACCACCATAGCGGACAACCATAACAAGTCCGCCACCAGCAAGGGCTTAAAAGGGGCAACAGCAGACCCCCCCAAAACTGCAGGCAAAACCCAAGAAGGCACAAGCAATGGAGAGACCAGCCGACGAAGCCAAAAGCTCTGAAGAAACCGACTCACCAAAGGGGCAAAAACCACCAAGGAGGCCCCAGGACCACGACAAGCACGAACCGCCGCCCACTGAGCAGACAAAGCAGAAGAGACAAGGCTCCGTAAAAAAAACATCCCTGAGAAAATCCAACACAGAAGCAAGATCCCCCAGCACAGGATTTACCCAATGGGAAGAACACTAAGAGACAAAAGAACCCCAACGACGACCATAGCACCCAAGGGTCAAAGGCCGACGTGACAACCGGATGTCACTAGCCACCACAGAGGAACAGCCCAAAGACGCCAATGACAGCCGCACAAGAGCCAGGCCGCCAGAAGCAAGCGACAAAGACTGGGAAAAAACCAGCTGCGGACCCAAAAGCGGAGCTTGAGTCAAGGGAGGCCGGCCAAACCCGTCCCCCTCCAGCAGCAGCAGGAGCGGAAACCAAAGACAGCGAGGCCAACGATACAGACACCTACACACCCCCCACATCCCCTGATTATTCGGAAGGAGAAAATAGAAGGGAAGGTACACACAAAGCCCGAACACCAAGAAAATGCGGAGGGGCCATGCACATCCACACCAAATCGAACCAAACAAAGAAAATGCGCCGCCGAAGTGAGCACCAGATGGCACAAAACAGAGGACGGGAGTAAACGGCCCAAGCTGCATCTACGAACGAAAACGCAGACGAACCCGAACAGAAACTTAAAGCCAACAGAGGAGACACCATCCAGAGAGAGCTGTGGGAGCCAGTGCCACCAGAGGCACAAGACATACCAAGGAGCCATAGTCACACGGGAACAAAACACGGAAGCCAGCAGGAACAGAGACATGCAACTGTTCCCCCCAAGAAGGCCCAAGCAACAATGAGCCACCTGAATGTCAGCACGAATCAACAAACTCGTCGGCCACCAAGGACCCCAACGTGGCCAACAACCCCAAGGATAGGCGTCCGAGTAGAGAAGGGAGCTGAAAACGCACCCCATACACCAGGTTGAGGGAGCAAAGCCACCAGGCCAAAGCAGGAATCAGACCAGGAGAGAGAGGAACCACAGCCACGCAACCTGCATGGAAAAGGACCCAAGGAGTTAAGCAGAAGAAACACGAAGGACAGGAGGAACAGGCAAGCCCAAGGAACCACAGCCGTGGAGGCAGCCACCACCCCTCGGACCCGCAATCAACCCCGAACAGGGGCAGAAGGGCGACCCAGCAGGACCCGTAAAAGAGTCAACAGGGAAGAGAACCGAGCCAGAGGGAGAAAACATACCACTGCAAAGCGACGAACAGGCCCCGAGAAACCGAAGGCCCAGAACAGGAACCAGATGAGAAATGGCCAAAACCAATACGAACCCCAGAAACCGGTACAAGGCCATCAATGCCACCATCGCCAGAATAGCCACAAGGAGGGTGGTAGCAGAAACCGGACAAAATCCACATAGGAAAAAACCTACAGCACCTGGCCATCCCAGGCGGTCTTCCATTTAGGTACAGACCAGGCTGGACCCTGTACAACTTCCAAGAACAGGTGCTTGCAGGGTGGAATAGCCATTCAGCAAAAACCAGCACAGCAGCAGCCATCACCGCGGAAAAACCTGGGGAGCAGGAGAGAGACCAAAACGCAACACACGAAAACAGTTAAAGGAACCCATCCACAGCAAATCGCAGGAACCGCGGACCAGCCGGATGGATGGAACGTGAAAAACAGGCATCTCCCAAATCCAGGGAAGCCAAAAAAACAGCCACCAGGAAAAGGGGAATGACAGACCGCAAGGGGAACAACCGCCCAGCGTCACCAACCCGTACAAAGCCCCGGGACACAGATCCCTGCTGAAAGGAACCAACGGGAGCTAGGACCAGGAATAGAGAGGAAGAGGAACCCAGGCCCCACTCCGCCACCGGAACCAGCACAACAGTGCCCAGAGACAAAAACAGGCCGACGCCCAAAGAAGAAGGAAAAACGTAACATGGGCCGAAGGACAATGGAGCCGCCGTGAAAACAGCCCAAAAAGGGGGACGGCCCTGGAAAGGAATCCGGCAACCAAGAGCGAAGACCGATAGGATCCACCAGTCGGAAAGCAGACCGGACCAACAAGGCAGGAACAACAGACCCGAGCCCCCAAAACCGCAACAACAACAGTAACGGAGACAATTAACCCACTACCAGACGAACACCAGGAGTGGAACCCAGACCCAAAGAAGAAGAGATGCAATCGCAACCACCAGGTCACGGAGAACCCTCCAGGGCACAACAACACCCAAAGCCCCGGGCGACCAACACCTAGGGGCAGACGCGACGCATCAGAGACCGGGAACCAAACGGAACACAGCCCCACCCGACCCGAAAAGGGCCGAGAGGAAGACAGAGCACCACCACACAGACTGTCAGCAGAGGGAACCGGAAAGCCAATGAGCCACAGAAAAAAAAACAATGGACCAAGGCGCCAGTGCCACGACAGCCGAGGAGAAGACTCAACCCTCCGAGCCAAGACAGGAAGGAGGGTCCCCCAGAACCCGTAAACATCCAAACAACTCCACACAACCCCTGAAAAGAACCAGCGAAGCACAGGCCGAACAAGAGCCAGTACGCAGCCCAAAAGGAGAAACAGCACATGGAAATGCAGGAAAGTCTCAGACAAAGTCCGCCAAGTGACACCGCTAACCCAGAAAACGAGGAAGACCCTGCGTAACTGCCGTAAGCCATGCATCAGTCAGGATATCCAACAGGACATCATGGAAGGGAAGGTCAACCACCACAGAGGAACCATACTGTGTGGAAAAACCCCACAACAGCCAGGGATTTAGAGCCAAAACCCTGCATCACCCGAATAAAGACCAGCACAACAGAAAAAAACATGCCCGGGATGTCCCATCCCAAAGGGTAATCGTCCAAGTCTCCAACATCATCCTCAGGACAACGCACCGCAGGCTCTGGCAGCGCAGACTGGACAGCCGATATTATCAACTGTGTAAAAGCACAGAATGAAACATTACCACCTCAGGGCAATATGACAGCAGGGGCAGGGTTCGAACCCCTTCACAGTTTACAGCACAGTCCCGGAATCCACAAAAAGCGTCATCCACCTGCAGAACCAGGAAACCATGCTGCATCGAAACAGCCCAAGCAGGCACAGGTGAAGAAGCCCCTTCACATATGGTGGGCGAACCCGAGCAAACTAAACAGGAACTCACCACACAACAAAGGAAGTGCCAAGCAACCTCCAAGTAACACTGCCCCCAATCACCAAATCACGCAACGTGAGACCGGTGAAATGAAAGATAAAAAGAGCAGCCCTGTGGTCTCCACCCACAGCCCCAGGTCAAAAGACCAAGGCCGCGGGGGGCAGACGCTGCACTTGCACTAGAGCCACAGTGCCGGAATGACCCGGGGCCAGGACACCACAAAAACTCCCCGCCCCAGCCCAGCACATGAACGCGGAGCGCCCCTGACCTCAGAACAGGGGCGCGGCCGACCGGAGCGACTGCGCCGAGAGACAATCACACAGTAACCAATGCAGATGTATAAAACTGCAAATGAAATACGCACGTGAAAAACACACTGTAAATAATGCAGAAGCATGAAACTGCAAATGAAACACTCCCTGCACCATCCTGAAGAAAATCCGAAACAGGAACCGGGAGTACCAGCGTTCCAACCGCCGTCGGAGCAGAAAAAAAAACAGGCATGGCAGTAGGTGAGAGGGGCTTAAGTAAGCTTTTGAATAACAGCGTTGTAATTTGCTGGGTGGAGGCAGGACTGCCTCACGTTGTAAGGACTGGTACGGGGAGGACCCATGAGGCGGTAATGGGATCCAAACTTTCGATAGCTGACGTCAGGTTTATGACAAGTTAGAATAGATGTAAGGCCTAGTAAAGGTATCCCTGGAGCTGTCCATGCAACAATTGTGGAAAAGCCGAGTGTTTAAAATGCAATCTTTCTTTCACAAGGAGTCATTTTAGCATTTTGATGTTAGGCCTGATATGATCTTAGCATTTTTTGGTAGAATATGAGCTGGACTGACTGGTTCCGGACTCCTGAGAATTTGGAAATTTCCTTTTTTGGGAGCTCTGTGTTGATGGTCTTTTGGTAGTCTAATTGGGAAATAACCATAGCTGGAATCAGGCACTTTTATGAGAAATGGGCATCAAAGGAAGAATTACACAGTTTTTTCATGCATCATTCATGACTGAATAGATTTGAATTATGAAGAGGAAGCTGATGTCACACAGCACTCCTACACTGCATGTCAGCTTAGTCTGGGCAGATCAGGGGTATGGATGGACAATATCTAGCAAAACGTTCCTGAAATCTGTGCCTCCCGTCTTGTGCGGGGTTCTACATCCCGATCATTTGGGCGCAGACCTTCCCCTTATGCAGGTATAGAGTGACAGTGTAGGAGAACGAGACACTGGCTTACAAACCCTCCAACTGTTAGTGTATTCATGTAGCATAAAATTCAAACACAAAGTTAAAGTCAGCTTTCAATACAGTGTTACTTCCTTTTGCTATCAGGGGCTGAGGAGAGATGTTCTCAGAACTGTGTTTTGACCTAACCAGAGTGAGTTTATTGAGGCGGTGGGGATACCCTCCTCTCAAATCATTAAACCAGTACTGAAACATAGAATATCCCATCTCCATGCTCTTCAGCAACACACATTGGGGGATATCCTCAAGAATGTGTGTTAATTATCGCAAAATTATCTTAACGCAACTCTGCACATCGCAGTCTATCGTGGAAAAATAATGCAGTTTTAACGTTGCATTCTCAAAGCGGCGGCACCATGCGATAGTCTCACGATAACGTGACAAATGACTGCGTTAAAATCAACACGACGCTGAAAAAATGCTAAACACGAACGCGAAAATGTTGCGATGTCCCAAATCAAGATACAAAAATCTGTGATAACTAGAGACAGGCCTGCAATTCCCACGCGTCGTGCGGGAAAAGTAACTATAAAGGCAGAGAAAAAACATCATTAAAAAATGTAACTGCGTAGCACCCGGACATAGTGCAGAGGACAACGCGAACCTCCCAAACCCCACAGGCGACCAGCAAGGAACCCCGGGGTCAGGGAAGGCCAAGGAGAAGATGAAGAGGAAGACGCGGTTCAGTCTGCAGGAAAACAGGATCAACGTTGCGGAGATGATAGAACCCTACCAACAACTGTTCATCACCTCCAACGTGTCATTGGCAACAAAGACGCAAATATGGCAGACCATCTTGGACCATGTTAATGCAGTTGCAGCGTTGAGGAGGACAATGGAAGAGGTCAAGAGGTGCTGGAATGATGTGAAGGGCAAAACCAAGAAGAAACTCGATGCCAACATGAAAGCAGCAACGTAAATTGGAGTTGGGGGTCCAGCAGCACACCAGGATGTGTATGACATGGAGGAAATGGCGGCCACAGTCATCAGTCGGGATACGGTGCCAGGAGTTGGGGATCCGGAAACTGCTCAACATGACCTGACACAACATCAACAGGGTGAGTATCGACCAGAGACTGGGGGGACGGGGGGAGATGGACACAATGGCACACATGCACAAGTGAGTAGAGTACACTGCACACCCACAATGACTCTGGATCATGTCCCTGATCCCCTTGGCACACTGCAGCATACATACAAACAGCAAGTAGGACCCCATCCACTATGGGCACAAAGGGGTCCCTCCCCACACAGCACCAATCTCACAACCAACCCACGCACATGTGTCAAAACTAGCAAAGCTGCATGTCTGTGAGCCACACTGACAATGCAAGTGACACTGCATGACAAATAGCATGGCTGCAGTCCAATTATCATGACATGGTGCACGCCACGACACTGAGGTGGCTGAGTGTGGTGCACATCAGGAAAGGAGCCTCCACTTGCACAAACAACCCCTGACTACAACAACACATCTGCGGATTATCTTTGCCCAGGAGTACAAAATACGAACAAGAGCCAAAAATAGCCAAGTCTGCAACATCTCAGCACTATAGAAGCACAGCAGTCAAAGGCACACCGCCTCAAAGGGAGAAGGGGCAGCAAATTCACAGCTGCAGGGGTGACTCTCCCACAATGCAACACACACATATAGCAAGAACAGCACATCGACATTGACGACAATGTGGTACAAAGTGCAACACTTTCACTACAGAACAGAGGACACAACTTGTTCCGCTTGTGCGTAGAAACTGGCCAATCACATCTGGCATAGCAGGAAACTGTGAGATGAAGATGTATGTGTGCAACCTCACATCCGTGATGTAGTTCAAATGTCCACTGTCCCTTATCAAATAGTGAGCTCCTCCCAAACAGTCACAATGTACATTGTCATGCAGTCTGTATGTAGACCTGAACAATGTGTCAACATACATGTCAACACAATGTTAAAATGCATCTCCCCTTCACATTGCAGAGGGACAATCAACACCTCCCGCAGAGCAGACAACCCATCAGTGATGACGAAGAGGACCTCCACACCTTCGACACCGATGCCCTGCAACAGCTCATGGACATCTTAGGCAACCCATCTGCAGGAGCAGGGCAGCCCAGCTGCATCGAGGAGACCCACCCCCTGCACAGACCACATAGCCGGAAGCACCCACCACCACGGCTGGCTCCTATCACCGTACCGAAGCACACATCACATTCCAAGACCAAGTGTTAAACTGCCAGAAGGAGGTGGCTGAACATGTGCGGGTGGGGTTCGACCTCATGGCAGCCAAAATAGATTACATACGTGGCTGTCTAATTCCCATCAGGGACCACTTACACTCCCCAACGGACACCCACACTGCGACTGAGACACAAGCATTTGCACATTTTCAGTACTGAACAATGCCCAGAGCCCCGGGATAATCATTCACACCCCTACGCTGGGCTTGTGTCCGCCGGCCCAGTCCACTCCTCTTACGTGTAAAGTGGGGGACGACAAAGCTACATGTCCAAGGTCTAACCCACTGCCTGAGGTGACATGGTTGCGCCTGCTGTACACAGCATAACACCTAATCAGAAAGGGTCCATGAGTTGTGGTTTACTGAGTTAGTGGAACCTGAAGAGCTGAGCAGGGTATCATGCTGGTGATGGCATCCAAGACAGGTGTGACCAACTCTGATAGTCTGGCTGTAAGACTGTTTTGGCTCTGGCAGTTGTTGGTTGGAGGTGTTCCTGGCGGTGGTGGCATGTGCGGCCAGCGCTGATGCGCCGTCTAGGCAGGTCAGGACTCGATTTGATGTGGGAGCCTTCGTGGACCGCAGTTGAGGCAGGAGCCAGCGGTCAGCGCAGGGCCACAGACACATGGCGTTGCTGACCCCCAGGCCATCGACTCACAGGCCATCCAATATTCAATCAGACAGGCTCCATGACTTGAGCTGCACAGAGTTAGTGGCCCCGGTTGCACTGCGGCCGGCACAGGCCCACCACCATGGGACGGTGACTTGCGGTGCCCTGAGGTAGGGCCACGAGAGCTGAGCGGGTCCTCGTCGATGTCCAAGGTGAATGTCGTGGAGTGTTTCAGGGGACAGTGGAAGGTGTTCTTCCAGAGCATGATGCAGAGGGCAGAACCAAGCAGAAACAGACAATATGGAGGTGATGAATGCTACAGACTCATTTTTTACACCAAGTCAGTATCAGCTACATGATGATGAAGACAACCCCCAGGCCATTGACTCAGATGACACCAAAGTTCAACCAGAGAGTGTCCATGAATTTCGGGGCACAAAGTTGGTGGCACTAAGCTGAAAGGGGATGCAATCTGCGATGAGGCTTGTACAATGGTATAAACTCGCCCATAAATAAATCAAGGCTCAGTTCCAAATGTGTGAAATACTTGACCGCAGTGTAGGCTGGAGGCAGTGGTCAGCAGGGTCCCACAGCTATGTGTCATTGGCTTGCGATGCACAGAGTTAGTGGCACCAGAGCAGTTGTTGGTAGTGTCCGATCACCTCCGTAAGGATGACCCTTTTTTCCTCCGGACTGAACTGCGTCTTCCTCTCACTCCTCTCCTTGCGTCTAATGATATGAACACGGACATTAATAAATCAAGACCCAGTTCCCTGTTTTGGGATCCTATCGCCGATCTGGCTGGTCGTTGAGAATGTTGCGGAGTGGTGTTGTGTCTTTTTGCATGGGAACGCCTCCTCTGCATATCATTAGCGTTAGTTGCCGGGGTCATCTGTGGCGATGTTTTTTGCTGCTGCTATCGCAGGTGAACTGTTGATATCGGCTGTTAGCACCAAATTGTGAATAGGGCGATCAATTTATCACCACTTTGGCTGCAATAAAGTGCCGCTAACTCGACGATATGTCCTTGAGAATATGCCCCTCTATTTCTAGCAGAAACCTGCTCTTCATTAGGAAATTACAGGAGTATTCAAGTAAATGGGGTTTTGATTTTAATGGGTCCAAGAGAAAAGGATATTGGCCTTTCGTACATTGAACTTGAGCCATCTGAACCTCATCTTTTTGTAAGGATTTTTCACTTCTGAATAGTTTGGCAGTCTGCATGGGTAACTAGATCCTTCTTTTAATTTAAGGTAGATGCTGCTCACGTTACCACAGCTCTTCAGTGCTAAAGTGCTTGTATTCTCTCCCCTGAACGTGGTAATATTGGTTCATCCCAAATTGGCATATTTAATTTACTTATAGGCCCCTAGTAAAGTGCCTAAACGTACCCAGGGTCTGTAAATTACATGCTGTTATTGGGCCTGCAGCACTGATTGTGCCATCCTCTTAAGTGGCCTTTTTACCATGTCCCAGGCCAGCCATTGCATAGCCGGTGTGTGCATTTTACACTGCCATGTCGACCTGGCAAAAGTAACCTTTTGCCAGGCCCAAACCTTCCCTTTTTATACATATTCTCTACCCCTACAGTAGGCACTGGGTGTAATGTAGTAAAAAGTCAGGACATGTACTTTTAAGGTTTATGTGACCTGGCAGTGAAAAACTCTGTCGTTTTTCACTGTTGCTCCCATAGGATTACATTGGGATTACCTTATTTTATTTTTTATAAGTGTAATCTCCAATTAGGAAGAGATGAATCCTTCAAGTCTGGTGTCTCGGGAATCACAATTTGAAATCCAAATTTAGGGTGAAGTCGGATTTTAAATTGTAAATCTGAAAATGACACTTTTAGACAGTCGGCATTTTCTTGCTTAACCATTTGGTGCCTATCACCTGTCTCTGATCACATATCTGGGCGCAGTTGACAGATGATCTTTGTGTATTCCTCACAGTCAGCAACACACAGTGTGAGCCTAGGTGTGTCTCAATGGGCCATCTCGGGTAGGGTGAGAGGGAGGAGCTGGGCCGCACTTACACCTGAATAGGCTGTGTCCTTCCTACACAAAAATGGCTACGTACCCCCTCTGTATTGAGTCTGGACCAGGGCAGGAAGAGAGAATTTATGTGCTCCTCAAAGGGCCACTGGGTGTAAGTACTGGAACTCAGACACTACCACGTCAGTGCACTTCTAGATCTATGTATACTCTGCTAGTAAGAAGGACTGCCGTGCTGCTGAAGAACTGCCACTCTGCTGACTGCACCTTGATGGACTCCTGCTTTGCTGTGGGGAACTGCCTGCTGCCCTCTTGCCTGGGTGAGAAAGACTTGACCTTCATCACTTGAACCCAGAACCTAGAGTGACTCCAAGGGCTACTTGGCTGGCCTCCAGATCTCAAGCTTCAGTCCAACCTACTTGGATTTGCACTGCGACTCTGCCATCTGTGAGTCTACCCTGCCAAGTGGTGCCACCCCAGTCCTGGACCCTTGGACGTGGGCCTAATGTGCTTACCAGTGGAACCAAGGCATTTTCTCTGATGAACGACGCATACCGAACAGAATCAACAAAGAGACGCTGCTGCGTGGATTTTGACCATCATAAAAATCTAACATCGCTACCACCTCTTGCATGTTTGGACTCATGCATATCCTTCAGAACTGCCACTGCACAATGCTTTTCCTGCCGCAAGCTTCTTCTCGCATCCCTCGTCGACGGCAGCCTCAACGATGACGACAAAACTCTTTATCGCAGCTTCACTGCTCATTAAACCCGATGCATCACCTCGGCTGTGCTTCACATCCCCGACACTGGGCTTTGCATCGCAAGCCCATCAACAGGATCCTTGATGTCGACACATCAGAGCCACGCACCGCAGCCTCTCCACATCTCGGAACTGACGCATTGCCTCTGCTGTGCGATGCATCTTTGACACAGATCCACACAAACCTCTACAAGCAGGATTTAAGGTCATTTGTTCAGAGGGACTAACTGGGTCCCTGTAGCTTGCCCGTGCACCACTATGGGCAGCCTAAACTGGTGACTTTGTCCCAGCCTGACGTGACCAGATATCCTCAATGGTGCTTTTTGCTTCTTGCTGTTATTTTCTGCTATAAATTTTACATTTTGACATTTCCGGGTCTACTAATTGGATTTTTGTTGTTTTTGTTCAGAGCTAATTTTCTAAACTGGTAAGGTATCATTTGGCGTTATCACCATTTTACTGTTTGTAGTGTTGCACAAATACTTTAAACACTGCCTCTAAAGTTAGGCGTGACTACGCTGTGCCAAGCTACCAGAGGGTGAGCATAGGTTAATTTAGGGTAGCCTACTTCTCACCATGACTAGAATTGTGGTTGCTGCTTGACCAAGGCTCATGCCCCGGTCACCAGTAGCCCAATTTTGACTTGTAGTCGTGCAGTGCCATACAGTGATTTGGTATACACTACCATTCCACACTTACGACCAATTTGAATGTCAAATTATCCCTGATTGGCATTTTTGATTTCCCAAATTATCTCTCTACAAATTGGATCTTAAAAGCACACCTGCAAGCACGGAATTTGAGCTAGCCAACTTGGAGGTTTACACTGTGGTCCTACTCAAGGACTTTGCATGGAGTTTGGACTTCCTGCAAGAGCACCACCAGGAAGGTGGAGTTCACTCCATACAGAATGAGACCACAGGAGAGGATGACGAGTGGAAGGGGCCTGTGGAGGACACTTCCAATAAGCCACTTGAAGATTAAAGGAATGACTTGATCCCTAGAATGGATCCCCCTGCTAGGACAGGGAGCAGTATCTACTCCCATGGCCTGTCCCCTGAGGAACTGGCAGAAAGGAGAGAGGAGTACTGGCTTATGAACCAAGTCTGAAGGAGCTGGATCTCAAGGCCATATAGGCAGAGTCCAGCAGTGATGGTGGCAGCATACCCACAGATTCTAAGGGAAACCAATGAGTTTACATTCCCATGGATTTGGTACCCCATTATATGGTGGGAGATGATATTGACAAATGGTATTCTATGTATCAGGTCGCCCTGATGGTCCACAACGTCCCAGAAGAGCACTATGAGGGTGGTCTATGGAAACACATGCCTCTGTGGGATGGAACACACTTCTGACTCTAAAGGTTGGGTAACTAACCAACGAAGGCTATTTTAATTGTAAAGTTTGGGCTGACCCCTCAAAAGTACTGCCAAATGCCCATTTGCCTGACAATACTTTGAAGTACTGGCAGTGGCTCAGCATTAATTGGCAACTGTTGGAGGCTCCGAGAGACACAGGAACCAGTATGACTACTGTGAAGAATCAGCTGGTGTCATCAGAGCAGGTCTTTTCTAACACATTTCACCAAGTCATAGTCACTGACAATCGTGAGAGCCATCTACCAATAGCTCTGGTTCCCTTTGAGTGGGGGGGAGGATCTCAGGTTCTCTGAAAGCAGCTGTGAGCCCTTGCATGCCTGTAGATTGTCTGTTAGGCAATGACCTGGAGCACACTACCTAGAAGGGAGTAGAGCTCAGGTCGCACTTGGAGATTTTGGGATTGCCTGGATGGGTCTGTATGATCACATGACCTATGCCCGCCCGTGAAGGGAGTCAAGGGTGTCTGCAGCCTAAAACAATGGCCCAGACTACTGCCATGAAAGAGAGAGGCGGGGGGTGAGAAACCAGCCCCTGAATTCCCCATGGTCGAGGTTGATGGGGCACCTGAGGAGGAGGCCCGAGACAACTGGGGAGGACATTGACACCCTCAATTACCCGCCTGAACTTGATGGATGGCAAGTTGAGGGAGGGCCCACCAGTTCTGCAAGAAGCAGAGAGATTGTCCCACTCTAGAGGGCTTGAGGGAGCAAACCCAAGCCCAGGCAGAAGGTGACACCTCTGGGGATCACCTGATCTATTTTGAGAATAACCTTCTATATAGCGAGCCTAAGGGTTCTGATTCTGGGTAAGCCCGTATGTTGGTGGTCCCCCAGTGTTCCAGGACCTTTCACTGGGTTTGGCTCATCATATAGCTCTGGCAGGACATCTAGGGCAAGATGAGACCTTTGCCAGGCTTTCTGCACACTTTTATTGTTCCTGGATGAAGACGGCCTCAGATGCATACTATACGTACTGCCAGGCCAGTGGGAAGTCAGGGAAAAAGCATAAAGCTCCCCTGACTCCACTACCTGTTGTTGGCACTCCCTTTGAAAGGGCAGGCATTGACATTATTGGACCCTTAGACCCCAACACAGCCTTTAACAACAGGTTTGTGCTGGTTTTGGTGGAATATGGCCACCGTTAGCCAGAGGCTATCTCTCTGAGGTCCGTGACTGTACCTGTGTTGGCCAGAACTCTGATGGGTGGCTAGAACTCTGATAGGGATTTTTACTTGTGTGGGGTTTCCCAAGGAGGTAGTGTCTGACTGAGGTACTGCCTTAATGTCAGCGTTAATGCAGTCCAAGTGGGATGAGTGTGGGGTAACCTAAAAGTTCACTAAACCCTATCAGCTCCAAATCAATGGTCTTGTTGAGAGATTCAACAAGACCTTGAAAAACATGATAATGGGCCTTCCTGAGCCCATGAGGTATGAGTGGGACATCCTCCATCTATGCCTTGTCTTTGCCTACAGGGAGGTGCCACAGAAACAATTAGTTATTGGCCCCGTTGAACTCCTCAATGACCGCTCTGTTAGGGTACGTATATGCTTTGTGAGGGAGGGGTGGGAGAAGCTCCCAGGAAACCTCCCCAGGATGTGGTCATCTACATGCTGGTCCTCCGCAACCAGATGCACCGCTTCTGGAAAATGTAAACAGTAACCTTGAGGCCAAGCAAGAGGTTATGATGCTCTAGTATGACCACACAGCCACTCTGTGGGGTTTCAGCCAGGCCAGAAAGTATGGGCCATGGAGCCTGTGGAGCCCAGAGCTCCCCAGGATTGCTGGGCGGGCCCATATGATGTGAAAGAGCAAAAGGAGAAGTCAACTACCTGGAAGATCTTCAGGCCCTAGAAACCTTCTAAACGTGCTCCACGTGAATCGCCTCCAGCCTCAGTTTGATGGGTACGAAGTAGGCATGCTCCTGGAGACAGATGAAGGTGTGGAAGAGGAGAGTGAGCCTCTCCCTGACCTCCTCTTTCCAGGAGCACAATGGTTCAGTGGAAGGTGTTATTCTCTCTTCTACCCTGGCCCCAGAGCAGGAGAGTGACTGTTATCAGTTATTGGGGCAGTTTGCCTCTCTTTTCTCCCTCACATCTCGACTCACACACCTGCGCGTCCATAATGTGGACCCTGGGGACAGCCTACCTGTAAAGATCAAAATGTACAGGTTGTTAGACAGAGTGCGAGTCAGCATGAAGGAGGTCTCCAAGGTGATGGTGTTAGGGGTGGTTGAGCCCTCCAACTTACCCTGGTCCAGCCCTGTGGTGCTGGTATCAACGGCTTCCCCACTGGGCACAACCCCTGAACTTAGGTTCTGCGTAAAGTACAGGGGTCTCAATTAAGTCACCAGGACTGACACACACCCCATCCTTCCATCTGAGGATTTCATCGGCAGGCTGGACACTACCAAATTCCTCAGTACTTTTGATTTGGCATCAGGGTACTGGCAGGTTGTTCTGACTGAAGGAGCAAAAGAGAGGTCAGAATTCTTAACCCCAGAAGGCCACATCCTACTTCGGGTGACAACCTTTGGCCTGCAGAATGCCCCTGCCCACCTTCAAGAGATTGGCTACTAGCATCCTAGCTGAAAGGAGATCTTCTTTGCCTCTAATCTGGATGACATTGTGGTCTTCAGCTCCAGCTAGAAGGAGCACTTGAAACATCTCCAGGAGGTGATTCAGGCCCTGCATCAGGCAGGCCTGACTATCAAGGTCAGTAAGTGCCAGATAGGGTAGGGTTCTCTGGTGTATCTTGACCACATACGGGGCGGGGGCAAGGTCAGCCTCTCCAGACCAAGATTGAGATTATCATAACCTGGCAACCACCTAAAACACAGACTGAGGTGATTACCTTCCTAGGCCTCACAGGATACTACAAAAGATTTTTTTTTAATAGAGTTTTATATAGCGCAAACTTGACCCGAATCGGGTATCAAAGCGCCTTATACAGCACCAGTTGCATTACATGAGGTCACATTCATTTTTGTTAGGCACGGGCAAATTAAGTGATTTGCCTAGAATCACAGGATGTTCTGCTTCATTGCCGAGACTCGAACCCAGTTCCCCCAGATTCAAGGTCGACCGCCCTAGCCATTAGGTCAACTTCTCTCCCCTAAATTTGTTAAGGGATAAGGCACCGTTGTTGCCCTAGTAACAGAGGTGACATTGAAGAAACAGCCCAGATCGGCGATCAGGACACAGGCCTGTCATGAAGACTTGAATACCCTCAAGGAGGCCATGTGTACAGCACCTGTACTCAAGGTTCCTGACTTCTCCAAGGAATTAATAGTGCAGACGGATGCTTCAGAGAATGGCATAGGGATGGTTTTAGCACAGTTGAAGGAAGACAAACCATACCAACTGGTAGTATTTGTAAGAAGCTGACTCTGTATATAGTATACCAAAGTAAGGTATACACCGAGTCCAATGGATCCTCAAAGGTAGGCAGAGGTAAACATAGATAACACCTTACCCTCTTTTTGTGGTAGTCTGGGCGAGCAGTACGGCTTTATCAGAGGGTAGTGTTAACCATTTATTGTACACACTCAGGCAAGAGATGATTTCACACACTCAAAGGCTGAACTCTGACCAATTTGTTTTGTAAAAATATTTTTTAGTTTTATTTTATGTCAAAAACCAAGCCAGGCCTGGTGTAGGTAAGTGAAATAATAATTTGCAGGAATAACATAGTTGGATGAAGTTGGATGTAATTTATTTGGATACAGATAGGTTAATTATTCAGAAAGAGTTTAAATTACTTTTCAATTTCTTTTCAGTTACTGTCTTAATACTTATTCGATTACTTTTTCTACTCAGTGGGATGTGCCTAGATGTCACACTGGGACATTTCCTAAATAAAAGTAAAGCAGTTTTTGTGAGTACACAGTTTCTTAAGGTTTCATACACTTTTCCAGCTCCACACTTAAAACGTTTTACACAGAAAAGCAGTCCATGCAATCCTATGGGGGAGCAAATGAACTTATCGGTTTACAGGTAAGTACTTCGTTTTGGGAGTTGGTTTTCTGGGGTTAGAACAAGGGTCCCTCCAGGGTCAAGGATGCACTCCTAGAGCACTCTCAGCCGTCACTAGGGCGGCCGGGTGCAGAGTGCTGAGGCCCAATGTTATCCAAGGAACAGAAAACCTAGGAAGTGATAGTCATGAGGGGCACTGGCAAAAGGCAGAAAGCCAACTCAATGTCTGCTTTGGCCATGAAGGCCCCAGACCCAATTACCTTAGTAATAGGGTGCTATCCAAGGATGCCTATTTGACCGAGCTAAGGGATGGGTCAATAGCATCAGTAACAGAAGCCCTTCTAGGTGCTGAGTGGTTATGAATCAATCTAAATTCCCCAGTTTCTTTCTATGGGAACAAACTTTGAGCAAATAAGCACTACTAGAAAAAGGCTTACAATTGGCCCAGGCACCCCAGTGGTGTAACAATAGCCCCCGCAGCCCTTGCAGAGCTTGGGGGCGTCGAGCTACAGGGGGGGCCCTCTGGCACTCCGCACAAGCAGCAGGCTGAGAGCTGGGTCTAGAGCATTGGGAGACTCCTCCATGTACTTTGCAGGGGGCTGGGTCTCACGTTACGCCACTGGGCCACCATACCCAATCTCATGGCTTATTTACAAGAGGCCTGCGTCGCTGGAGCATCACTTTTTTTGATGCTCCTGTGGCGCAGGCCTCTCAGTCATATCTATTAGATGATGCAAAGCCACCCTGAATGGGATTGCATGGCCTCATAGATATTAAGTAAGGCAAGGCAGCGCAAGCGCTGCTTTGCTTTACTCTGCTTCAAGGAGGCGCTCCATGGGCGTTGTAGTGGGTGTTGCCACACAGGACCCATGGATTTTGACTCTGACCCAAATTTACAAATTCACATAAACCTGGGTCAGTGCCAAAACCTTACACCTCCCCAGAGTAGGTGTAATGAGGAGAAATACTTTCATTTCTCCTCTTTTTTCCTCTTCCCATGTGTGCCTTCCCATGTGTGCTGCATTCGGCAGCACACATAGAATAAGGAAAACGTCTCCATGGATTGTTTTTATGCATTAAGGTGCCCCTTCATGCACAAAAACAATCCTGCTAACAACGCAGACACGCTTGCAAATTGTGCACGGTGCTAGCTGAAAGGACTGGAATACACCATATAAATATATATGGATATATATATATATAGATATAGATATATATATTACCTACTGGCGGTCGCCAGTAGGTAGTTATAGTTAGGACCACGTTTCCATAGGAAAACCTCAACATTCTATTTTGAATAACTTTGGCGCCGGTCGACGAATCCTCGCGAATTTTTCAAAATAGGTGGGGCGCTACGCTCCGCTCCTACTCTGAAAGTCTCGGGGGGATTCGTCAAGCGGGGGCTGAGATAAAAGGGGGGTCCCAAAACGCATTTTTCCCATGCATTTTTCCATAGGACCTTTAGACAGGGCTACAGCCCGAACGGCTGAACAGAATTACTAGAAATTTGGCAGAGAGGTAGTCCTCAGGTCAAGGAAGTGCCTTTTGTAGGTTTGGTGTAAATCTGTTCAGTAGATTCTGAGAAAATAGCCTTTAAATCAATATATATATCTGAGCCAGCTTACGGTGCGCTTACGGTACGCTTACCGTACGCGTACGGAGGCGTGCGCGAGCGCGATTCTGATTGCCCCTTAGATCTTAGTAACCATTCGAATCGGTCGAAACCAGGAAGCGGCGGCCGCCATTTTCTCTCTCGCACTCTGAGGGGGGAGCTGATAAACAAATGCCAAAAACATATATAGGGGCTGTTTAGACAGCGCCCATGCACATAACCATGTTAGTTGAGTCTTCAAAGATCCCCCAAGGCAAAAACCGGTAATATTTAATTTTTCGAAAATTTCGCCGATTACGCTTACCGTACGCTTACCGTACGCGTACCGTAAAAAATTATAAAAATAAAAAATCCACACTCTCTCCACCGCGTGTGCAAATGGTGGCCGAAGGCCACCATTTGTGCATGGCTTATTTGAGCACAGCATTTCCCAAAAAAATTTCAACAGATTACCTATCACAAGGAAGCGCATAATATGTCCTCCATGTGCGCACGGTGCGCGAAGCGCATCGTGCGTACATGGCCCATCTAGCGTAACGTGGGCACGCGGTGCGCGTAGCGCACCGCGTGCCCACCGTGCGTGCACGGCACTAACTGCGTAAAGTGGGCGCGCGGTGCGAACGAACTGCGTTAAGTGGGCGCGCACGCCACGAATGGCGTAAAGTAACTTAGCATTTAAAAAACCGTACAAATTCACTGAAAAAACCATAGGTTTCACACACGTTATAGTTAGGAATTAGCATTTAAAAAACCTTGCAAATTCACTGAAAAAACCATAGGTTTCACACATGTTATAGTTAGCGGAAATTTTACTGATAAAAAACCAGTGAAATTCCCCCGTTCTAGTTAGTGCAGGCAACTATAACTCACGCGACCGCAATCTTCTGCTGATGACATATGTGTCTTTATGAAAAAAAAATATTTGTAATATATGTATAGCTAAAAATGTATGGAAGAAGACATGGGCAAATAA
Source organism: Triturus cristatus (assembly GCF_964204655.1). Classification (NCBI taxonomy): domain Eukaryota; kingdom Metazoa; phylum Chordata; class Amphibia; order Caudata; family Salamandridae; genus Triturus; species Triturus cristatus. Next base: position 1,649,214,143 of record NC_140590.1, on the reverse strand, counting down.
GTGTCTAAATACAGTATTAGCATCAGCAGAGGATTGCGGTCGCGTGAGTTATAGTTGCCTGCACTAACTATAACGGGGGAATTTCACTGGTTTTTTATCAGTAAAATTTCCGCTAACTATAACATGTGTGAAACCTATGGTTTTTTCAGTGAATATATATATATATATATATATACACACAAATTAGCAACGTAGCACCCCCGAAGTCTGACCTGTTCTCTTTGTGGATCAAGAGCCTTGCCTCACTGGGACTGGTCTGAGAAGGCAGGCCAACTGTGGCCGCATCTTATAAGTTTTTTATATATATAGTTGCCAGTACGTAGTTATAGTTAGGATCTAGTTTCCATAGGAAAAGCGTTTTTTGTTTTGCTAATAACTTTGGCAAAGTTTGATGAATCGCCACAAAATTTAAAAAACAAGAGTCCCACTCACTTTAGCTGCTGTCTTGAAAGTTTCTGGGTGATCCGTCCAGTGAGGGCTGTAGGAGGCTGGCTTAGTATATGATGCACACTTATTTAAGTGAAGCACCCTGCACTAATCCAGACAACCCTTATGGTGATTTTAGTGGTCTTAGACAACCACAGTAAGTGCTCTACGTGGTAGCTGTGGAGAGCAGGCTCCAGGCTTAGGCCAGAAGATGTTTAAAGCAGCTGGTTTTACCAGTACTAACCATGTAGTGCAGGTTAAATGAAAAAGAGCCACACAGTATAGTTATAAAAATAGTTATATTTATTATACACATTCACTTATACATTGGTATATCTCCTACCTGGATATATCAGCACAATACATACAATATTTCAAAAGGAGAACAGGTAAGTAGCACAAATACACAGAGGTCTCCAGGGGGAGACCAAACCGTATACTAATAAAGTGGAATGTGAACTGCAACCGAAGTTGAGACTTGACCCAGAAGACTTAGAAGAGCTGCGGACCCAAGAAACCAGCCGAGGTGTAAGTACCCAGGAACCGCACGGAGGCTGTGTGCAGAGTGGAAACATAGCCATGTACTCAATGCAAGTCAATGGGAAAGTCGCAATTGCAGTTTTCAAGAAGAAGAGCCCTTCCAAGAGGACCCTGAAGAAACCAAGTGGAAGATGAAAGGATGGAGAGTCACCCCACCCATGGATACTCCAGGAACCAGGATACCTACAACAGGGAAGCCAGGCGCATAGGTGCGAAGTGACGTCGGAAACCACTGTAGACCACAAGGGAGGACTTCAGTGAAGATGCCACTGGCAAAGAAGGTGAAAGAGTCCGGTGTAATCCAAAGATGGATTCTTGATTAGGAGTACCTGCAAGCAGAGGGGACAGAGTCTATGCCACTTGGGAGTGATCAGGAGGCACGGAAGATCAATGACCACCGATGACGGACGGTGACCTTATCGCTGCAGTGTCAGGACCAGCAAGGTCCAAGGGACTCACCAAGTGCAGGAGAGTCAGAGCAGACCCATGCAAATTGGGAAGTCCACTGGAGCCAAAGAAGACCCTCAAGAGGACTGACAGGCTGAAGGCACAGGAGTCACATGAGGACCTCAAGCAGCTCACCAAAGATACTGGCCCACAGTGCAAAGGATACAGTGAGGACAAAGATCGTAGCAGGAAGAGATGCTGGGGTCTGGAGCTTTCTGGAGACCGAAGATCTCTGGAGAAGAGAGTCAACAAGCCTTGGCAAGGGCAAGCCAAAACATTGCACAGGGGTACTGTTCCAGCGGGCCCGACGAGGGATACTGGCCTCAAACTTGCTGAGAAGACAGTGCAGCCCTTGGGGGAGTTGCAGAACCACCACCTGTGTTGCTGGGCCTTTTGAAGTCTAGAGGACATCAGGAGAAGCAGACCTATCAGCTTAGTTGCGGTGCCTGCAGATGCAGGGGAGTGACTCCTTCACTCCAAAGGAGATTCCATTGGTGTCTTTGATGCCCACAACCCTAGAGAAGAAACTGGATGAAGCACAGGCAATGCAGAAGACTGGCAGGAGGATGAGACCAGGAGCAGCAGCCTTCTTCCCAGATGCAATCTCGGTTCCCAATGCGAAGTCCAGAGAAGTCCACGGTGCCCAGACGGTAGAAGTAGATGTCTTTTCAGATCTGAATCTTGTCCCATGACAATTCTGAAGAGCCACCCACAGGTAAGCCCTTAAGTACCCCAAAGAAAGGGTTGGGACGATTCAGGGGTACCTCCCAGAGGAGGGGCTGGACAGAGGAGAGGATATTCCGATGTCCTTTGTCCAGTTTTACACCAAAGCAGGAGCCAACAGCTCCCTTAATTGGTTTCGACTGGAGTATGCAAAGAGGGCACTGTGCCCTTCAAAGCAGTCTGGTTGTGTTGGAATGCACCCCCACCCCAGCCCAATACACTAAGTCCTGTCTGGGAGGTGGTCACACCTCCCTGTGACAGGAAGTCTATTGTTCTACCTTTCCCTGCTCGAGCTCAGCTCAGCAACATGAGGGCAGAATCGTGTCTGTGGTCAGCAGCAGCACTAGATGTATGTATATGTAAAAAATAGCTGAGCATACTTACAAAGCCTGGGGAATCGACTCCTGGGTTTGTTGGGGGTGTCCTGCTCCTGCAGGGTACCCTCACTCTTATAACCTAGCACCCTGCCTTCAGGAGTGAGAGGTCTGCCTTAGTGGTGACTAATAGGTTTTAAGTGCAGTGACCTCAGATATAAGGAAACTTATATCTTTTGTGATTGGTGTTAGCACTAGCCCACACAGGCTGCAATGGTAGGCCTGTAGTCACATTTTGAGTTGTCTCTCATGGGTGATACAATACATGCTGCTGCCCATGGGAGGCCCCTAGTGTACCTATGCCCCGAGTAACTTAGTACCATATACAAGGGATTGTAGAAGGGTTCACCAGTAGCTAAATAGGAAGGTACCAAAGTACTTACCATAGTCCAGTTTAGGGAGAGAGCACAGTGACTGGGGTCCTGATTAGCAGGATCCCAGTCAGACTAGTTAGAAAACAGGATGAAACCAGGAAAAAGTAGGGGTAACCATGAAAGCAAATTCTACTTTCCTACACAACCCCCCTCAAATGAGAGGAGATGAGACTAACTTTGCCCAGTTGAGTCTTAATTTTCTAGATGGAAATATTTGGAGAGTCCATCTGCGTTGGCATGGTTACTCTCAGGTCTATGTTCCACTGAAATGTCAACACCTGTAGGGAAATGGACCACCTCAAAAGTTTGGGATTCTCACCCTTCATCTGTTTAAGCCATAAGAGGGTCTTATGAAGTGAGTACCAAACCGGTCTGGCCTCGACGTCTTCAAGGCCCAGACCACAGGAAAAGCCTCCCTCTTAATAGCTGACCAACGTTTCTCCCTGGGGTTCAACCTTTTGCTTATACAAGCTACTGGTTGGTCATGGCACTCTGCATTAAGTTGTGACAAAATAGCTCCTACCCCTATCACAGAAGCATCCGTCTGGACAATGAAGGGTTTGGGGTAATCAGGACTTTGCAGAATGGGAGCAGTACACTTGGCCTGCTTCAGGTCATCAAATGCCTTTTGACAGCTAACTGTCCATTGAACTTTCTTAGGAATTATTTTGGAGGTGAGATCATTAGGGGAGTCATAATGGACCCATACCCCTTAACAAACCTCATGTAGTACCCAGTCAGGCCCAAGAAAGCTCTGACCTGAGTCTGGTTAGTTGGGGAAACCCAGTCCATTATGGCCTGGATTTTGCTCTCCAGTGGGTAAACTTGACCTCCACCTACCAGGTGACTCAAGTATACAACCTTACTCTGCCCTATCTTGCCACTTTGTGGCCTTGATAGTAAGGCCTGCCTTTTGCAGGGCCTTTAGAACATTGTTGAGGTGGACCAGGTGATCCTCCCAGGTGGAAGTAAAGACAGAAATATAATCTAGATATGCTGCACTATAGGCTTCCTGACCTGTTAGGACTGTTCACCAACCTCCGAAATGTGGCAGGTTAATTTTTCAGACCAAAAGGCATTACAATAAATTGATAATGTTCACTAGGGGTTGAAAATGTTGTTTTTGGCTTGGCATTCTCAAAGAGTCTGAGTAGCCAGCAGTCAGGTCAAGTGTACTCAGATACTTGGCCAAAGTATCAATAAGCTCATCTGCCCTTGGAATTGGATGGGCATCAGTCCTAGTGACCGGATTGAGGCCACTGTAATCCACACAAAACCTCATCTCTCTCTTGCCATCTTTGCTGTGAGGTTTTGGCACAAGGACTACTGGACAAGCCCAAAGGCTATCCGAAGGCTTAATGACACCCAACTTCAGCGTCTTTTGGACCTCAGTCCTGATGCAGTCTCTGACATGGTCAGGATATCTGTAAATGTTATTCTTCACAGGCAAAATATCACCTGTGTCCACTTCATGGGTACACCAGGCAGTTTGACTGGGAGTCAGAGAAAACATGTGGGAAAACAAATTGCGGACTTTCCAGCAATCAGGTTACTGCTGATCAGTAAGGCTGCTTGCCAAGGCTACTCCATCAGCTGATACATCAACAGGGTCCTGAGAGAGGAGATCAGGGAGAGGGTCTCTCTCTTCTTGCTGTCCCTCATCAGTGGCCATGAGCAAGCTCATGTCAGCCCTGTGAACAAAAGTGTTTAGGCGGTTCACATGAAGTACCCTGGGGGGACTTCTAGGAATACCTAGGTCAACCAAATAGGTGACCTCACCTATTTTCTCAAGAATGGTGGGGGTGGGGGGCACTCGATTTGTCTTGGAAAGCTACTGGTGCCACAGGCTCCAACACCTACACTTTTTGTCCTGGCTGGTAAACAGTCAGTATAGCCTTTTGGTCATGCCAGGCTTTCTGCAGCTCCTGTCTGGTCTCAAGGTTGTTGCTGGCCTTCTTCATATACCCAGTTATAAACGAATGCAGGCCAAAGACATAGTCCTAAATATCCTGTTTAGGAGGTTTGAAAGGCTGCTCACAGCTTTCCTTAACCAGCACAATGGAACCCTAACTGTATGCCCTAACAGAAGTTCAAATGGGCTGTAACCGACCCATTTCTGTGGGACCTCTCTGTAGGCAAAGAGAAGGCAGTGTAGTAATATATCCCATTTTTGCCTGAACTCTTCTGGGAGTCCCATGATCATACCCTTAAGGGTCTTGTTGAACCTTTCAACAAGCCCATTGCACTATGGATGATAGGGTGTGGATAACTTGTAGTTCACTCCACACTCTTTCCAAATTGCAGTGATATAACTAGACATGAAGTTTGTACCTCTGTTTGTTAAGACCTCCTTAGGGAAACCTACTCTGGAAAAGACTGTGAGAAGGGCCTTAGCCAGTACAGGAGCTGTAGTGGTCCTTAAGGGAATAGCCTCTGGATACCTAGTGGCATGGGCAACCACCACTAGGATGTAATTGTGTCCAGATACTGTTGGGGGGTTTAAGGGACTAACAATGTATATCCCTACCCTCTCAAAGGGAACCCCAGGCAGTGTAAGTGGAATTACATGGGACTTTGTAGTGCCACCTGACTTACCACTGGCTTGGCAAGTAACACAGGAGCAACAAAACTCCTTGGTGTCTTCAGACATACAGGGCCAGTGAAAATGAGGGACAAGCCTGCCCCAAGTCAACACCTGAACGTATAAATTGTTACCAACCTCCTTTTGAAACCAGGCTTGGGATCTCTACACTCTGAGAACAGGAGCCAATCTTCCCAATAGATCCTATGGGACCCACTGACATTCCCTGCCTGCTCAGCAGCAGCTTGCTGTCTGAGCTGTTCAAGAGGGAGGCAGGATTTCTGCTCCAAACTCAAGTCTACCCTAGAAGGGCCCCCTGCCCCCTAGAACTCTGCCTGGTCAGGCCCAAGTTCCTCTGGGACAGTTCCTTCACAGGGACTGAGGTCCTCATCTCCCTCAGGAGACTTACTCTCCCTGGGGGTTTGGGAGGAGAATAAATCCTTACCCTTCCTGCTCCCTCTTTTAGGAGCCAGCTGGTCCATTCTTTCAGGATCCAGTGCTCTCTAAGTGCTTAGCTGTTTGCCCTGAGACCTGGTGACAGCAAATACACTGGCAGGAATTCCCATAATCTCTGCATGTGTCCTGAACTCAACTTCAGACCAGGCTGAAGTTTCTAAATCATTGCCCAACAGACAATGTACAGGTAGGTCTGGAGAAACTACAACTCTTTTAGGGCCAGTCACCCCTCCCCAACTGAGATTCACAACTGCCAAGGAGTGATCCGTCCTGACATTGCTAGCATTGATCATTTGGAACAACAGACCAAGTATGATCTGTTCAGGGGACACAAGTTGCTCTGCCACCATTGTGACACTGGCCCACGTGTCCCTGTAATCCACAGCTTCTTTTCCATTAATCAAAGGCTGTTACCTGTACTTGCCCAAGTTAGAGGGACTTGTTTTTTTTTAAAAACCTTTATTTATAATGTTGGCATTTGTGTACATTAATACATATCTGCAGAGCTCACGGAATGCAGAAAACTATACTTCGCGATGTGCAGCGGAGTTTTTTCCCCACTCGCGATCGTGAACAGTAAGTTCGCGATCGCAAATGATAAGTTCGAAAGCGTGAGCTGCCGTTCGGGTAGAATTCCTACCCGAGCAGCAGGAATACCAGCACAAACTGCAGTTCGCAATGCACTCCGCCACTTGAGGAACTTTGCAGAGTTTTTTTGTAACTTCGCGGAGAAAGGCATAGCAAAATTCCATGAACTACACCCAGGCCTGGCCTGGGCGCAATGCGCGTACAGCTGCAAATCTGGTGCGACTAGCCCTCCCTGAAATTTTGGCAGGGTCAGCAGTTCATAGTTAACCCGGGGCTGTTGTCCTGCCCATACCAGTGCGATGAGATTCGACCTGAGTCGTTTGAAAAAAGGCCTGTGTGATTGGGGTGGGAATGTTTATGAATAGATAGAGACATTTTCGCAGAACCACCCTCTTTGCTATGGTGATTCGGCACGCCAGGGATAATGGTAGCTTCGAATGCGCTCCTCGAACCATGACATTGCCCTGCCAAAATTGGCTTGCCACAGCTCGGTCAACTCTCTACTGATGTGTATTCCTAGATACTTAACTGGTCCTGTTGCCCACTGAGTAGGGTACTCAACAAATGGGATTGTGGCTTCCGTTAGTGGAAAAGGTTTTGATTTGGCCCAGTTTACCTGGTCTCCAGACAAGCCGCCGAAGTGTATGAGTTCACAGATTAATGGGGATAGGTTGTGCTGCGGTTGAATTACATAAAGTGTGACGTCAACCGCATACAAAGACACGGTAAGGCTACGAGTTGTGAATCCCGCCCCTCGGTTCGCATGATGTTGTCAAATGTGTGCGGCTAGGGGCTCCATCACAATAGCAACAAGCAGGCGCAAGAGGGGGCACCCCTGCCGCGTGCCCCTGCTGACCGGGAAAGGCTCCGATATCTGCTCATTTAGTCTTATTCAGGCAGTGGGCAATGTGTATAGGAGCGAAATTTGTGCAAGGGAGATGAAACCGAGGCCCATTCTAGCCAAGAGTGGGAACAGGAACCCCCCATTCCAATTTATCAAACGCTTTAGTTGCATCAAGCAATGCTGCCAGCGCTGTTGTGCGGGGGTGTAGGTAGTGCATTACAGCGAACATTGTTCGGAGGTTGTGTGCTGTAGAACGGCCCAGTATGAAACCGGACTGATCTGGCCTGATCATTATCGGCAGCAGTTGCTGTAATCTGTTCGCTAATACCTTTGCAAATATTTTATTATCGATGTTGATGAGCGATAGGGGCCTGTAGGGATCGCACTGATCAGCAGGCTTGTCGGGCTTAAGGAGCGTGAAGATTACAGCTTCCTCCATGGAAGCCTACTTCTAGTGCATCAAGGTAACCCTCCAGTAACTGGGGAACTAGAATGTCAGAGTATTCTTTGTAAAAGGATGCAATCAGTCCATCCATGCCAGGGACCTTGACCAGGAAGAGACCAGCAATGGCCTGTTGCACCTCCTGAGAGGTAATAGGGGAGTCCAGAAAGTCTTGGTGTGAGTTGGAGAGCCACACTAGTTCGATGACATCAAGGTATGTTTGCAATGCCAAATGGGGAATCGCTCGGGAAGTAGAGTGTAATTGAGTAAAGAAGTCCACTATGATGTGTATTAGATTGGGGTCTGAGAGTGACATTGGCCCTTTGAGTCTACCAGGCCTGTAATGTAAGAGGACGCACATGGTTTCTGAAGTAACCTGGCTAGTGTCCTGCCTGGGCGGTCGCCCTCGCCATCTCTGCGTGCTTGTGTTTCTTTGCCTAGGAATTTAACTTCCCTAGTTGCTTCCTCCTGATACGCCGTCAGTTTACTATAGATGTCAGCTAATATCTTAGGGTCGTTAGAGTGGTGAAACTGAGTTTCTAGTGCATAAATGTCTGTTTCAAGTGTTGAGAATGTTCTTCGGATGGCTTTGAGCACCCCGTGCTACTTGGCTATGCAGATGCCGCGGATAACCACCTTAAAACATCCAAAAGTGTGTCGGGGAGTGTACCGACTCAGTATTCTGCATAAAGTATTCCTCGATGGCAGCGCACACCTCTTCTCTAAACAGCTGATCTCTGAGCGCATTCGGGGGCAATCGCCAGGAGAACTCGGCTGCTGGTGCATGTGGGGGATTGAGGGTCAGTAGGATCGTTGCTTGATCAGAGAGGGTGTGAGGTTGATGAGATACTGTAGGGCTCCATGGGAGCATAGTTTTGGACGTTTGCCAATAATCAATTCTTGACCATGCTTTGTGTTGTAGGGAAAAACAGGTACCATCGCATGCATCAGGGTGCACGTCATGCCATATATAAGAGTTGGTTGTCTGTGATGATCGTTGTAAGTGTGGATGCTGCTTGTGGGTGAGGCAGTCTGGAGCTCCCTGCCTTGTCCAGGTTATCTATCAGTGGGACGTTAAAATCCCCGCAACAGAGTACCGTTTGTGGGGTGGTGTTGGCGGTCCGTTGCCAGACATTTGTGAAAAATGCCAGATCATCTGTGTTTGGTATGTAAATGGTGTATAAGGTTGCGGAAGGGTTATGCAGTTTGCCTGCTAGAATGATGTAGAGTCCGTCAGTGTCACATATGTATTGATCTGTGGTCCAGGCCAGGTCTTTGCATTTTAAAATGCACACCTCACCTTGCAAAGTTAGAATAGGAGGAGATTTATGTGGACCCCCATCCACAAGTGAGTAGGAGTGGTAGTATATTGCTTGAGAGGTGGGTTTCTTGGAGTAGGCAAATATCTATGGCGTGTCTCTTTAGATAGGCATGCACAAGGTGTATCTTTCTGGCATCGTTAAGCTCCATTATGTTCCAGGAGAGTAGTTTGACCGTGGCCCTCTTATCAGTGGCGTAGCTAGAGCTTGTGGCGCCCGGGGCTCTCCCTCAGATTGCCGCCCCCCCCTGGGGGGGGGGGGGTGGCACGCACTTCAAAGAGGTCCGAGAGACACCAAGTATCGCCGCTAATAGTTACCTTGATCATGCAACTTACATGCACATACATGACACGGTCCAAGGCTACACAGTTGAATACACCGGTGACTGGCAGTACAAAAGAGAACACACAGACTGCATGATCTATCTGGGGACTCAGAAAAACCACATGTGACATCCATCAGAGAGCTGCGTGAACAATTACCTGGTAATCCCCTCAGCACAATGCAAACATGCACATACATGACACTCTTCATGTAACCTTCATCTACAACTGACATTAAATGATCATACATCATGGTCCCCCCCATTAAAGCAGTGGGGACCTGCACAAACGTGATGTGCTCTGTGGACCCAAAACTAACTTAACAGTGTCGAAGCCTGTGATTCTTTATCTTTCAAAAACAGCAAATTAATTATTCACAGGGTGTGACTCACTGTGTGCCCTTAAAACTAAACGCAGCACAAAGGGGTCAGTCAGCTCCACCTTGCCAACACAGACCGGATACAAAGCCCACTCTGGTGGCCCAAAGGCAACAACCAGGGGTCCCTCCCTGTCATTACTTCCAAGCAGAAGCAACCAACTCCCTGGGAATGAAAAGATATGTGCTCTTGGTACCCAAAACCAGCTTGCAATAGTGCATCTCTCCTTCACAGCAGCCTGAGCATACACATGGTGCACAGCCTGCCTGGGGGCCCAAAGCTAAAATACAGGGAGGGGCAACACATTATGATAACAATCCTTAAACACAGTTGTGGGGGCCATGGGAACTTGTTCAACTCTATCCAAGACCCGGGACAAACTGTTCCAGCGCTGCGGCACTCCTTGAATATTCAGAAGAAACAAGAAATATTAAATTTTTCTGCGATTTTGTTTTCACCTTACTTTCATGGTAACCAACAATGTTAAAAGTCTACAAGAACAGTAAAATCATAATAATGTGTCAAGTACGGAATGGCAAGGCTTGCACACTGCCGGGTGGGGTTTACCTTCAGCCCCCTGCTGGTGTGTGAAGGGAGGGGAGTGGAGGGTCCATCGACCGGTTAACTGTGGAGGATTAGGACAGTCAATCAGATCTTTATCAATAACCTGTCGTTCGGTGCCAAAGACCGCTCCGGCCTCTTCCCAAATGAGAGGCCTGGGGTCCCGCATGCCCACCTCAGAATCTGTACCCCAAACATGGCGGGAGGGCCCCCTGCACAAGAAGGGTGAGGGGGGGAGGAAGACGGATATGAATTCATTATAGTAAATTCACTGAAAACAACACTAAGGTTAATACGACTTTATTATTAGGTCTTGTAATAATATAAAAAAATATTGTTTTAATTAGCCGCCCCTCTTAATACGCACCAAAAATACAACAAAACAGAAGACCACTGTACAGTTTAAGAAGTGCATTGCATATATTGTAACATTACCCGCTTAGTTGGAACTTATGTACTGACATGTGTTAAAACTGGTGCAGAAAGAAAATGTAAGGTGCAGAGCTGTATCACATGACCAAGGTTTCTCCAAGTTAAATAAAGAGTTGAAAACAAACAAAAAAAAAAAAAAAAAAAATTCAAAATGATGTATAGGAAAGTAAATGAAAACACTATGTTTAATTTTCAAGTAAAACGTAAATCCAACATTCTAAAATGTTATTTTTCTTGCTTTTCTATTGGCAAAATCATCAATGACATCGTCGAAGTCTACTTCATCACTCAGTTGCTGTTCTATAGACAGTATGGCAAGATTTCTTAAACGTAAGGCACTCATTGTAGATCTTAGGTAATTCTTAATCAATTTCAATTTAGAAAAACTTCTCTCACAACCAGCAACACTTACAGCAATTGTGAGGAAAATTCGCAGTAGTATTACAATATTTGGAACGGAGTTCTCAAGACTGTATTTTAGAATAAACTGCAAAAGTTCAAGGGGACTGTCCTTCCAGGTCTCTGTTTCGTGTTGCGTAGCAGCAACAGAAATAAAACTCTGAAGTCTTTTTCTCTCAACGAGGAACTCATCCTCATTAATGTCATCATGATAATGATTTAGTTGACATTCGTATTTATCATTCAAAAGATTCGATGGAGTAAGGAAAGCATATTTTTCAGCAAGAACATGAAGTTGTTGAAATCTTGTGGTGATTTCTTGGATCACTCTGTCCAGTGAAGAAAACATTTCTCTCCTCAACTCAGTTTCGTTTGTCAATTCAGCATCTCGTGATTCTTCACCTGCCATTAGTTTCTTCTTTCTACACCGACGATCCATGACTATCCCAAGATCATCACAAATTTCTTTGGCGTAAGCTACTGAATTGTTAACTAATTCACACCTATTTTCAGTTAGAAATGCTTTTAAAGCATTGAGTTTTATGTCACATTGTTGTATATTCAATCCTTTGGTTTGGAGGTAGACCTGAGTGTCGTTAATTTCAACAAGGACGGATTCCCACAGGCCAAGAAAGCACAGGAAGGAAAAAGATTTTAAAGCAACAAGCAGCACACCAGCATCTGACCTGGTAACTCTATTTTCTTCTTCACCAGTTAAACGTTCTACAGCACTTAAGATTTTTGAGTAATTTTTTTTTACAACACTCACAGCATCTCCCCGTGCACTCCACCGAGTCTCTATTACACGCTTGACACTGTGGCCAGTGACTGAAGTCAGAATATCCCAGCGATGGGTCGAGGAAGAAAAAAACACGAACAAACGCTCCACAGTTCCAAAAAAGGTCACAGAATTCACAGCAACAGAAGCTGCATGTAAACCAGCCAAATTCAGCGAGTGATTTGTACATGCGACAAATTCTGCTTTTCCATTAATTTCCCTGATGCGTCTTTGAACGCCAGTATGTTGACCAGCCATCACAGCAGCATTATCATATGCTTGTCCTCTATAATTTTGAATATCAATTCCGTTGCTTTCTAAATTCTGCAAAATCATAGTTGAAATATTCTCAGCGGTTTTACCTTGTGTTTCAAGGAAATCGACAAATGATTCCACAACCATCACTTTATTTCCATTGATCATAACATAGCGTAAAACTTGGCTCGTCTGATCCTTATGAGAAATATCAGGGGTGCTGTCGAATATCATAGAAAAATACTTAGCTTCTTTCACTTGCTCGATAACCTTGCTTCTTACTTTTTCTCCCAAAAGTTCTATAAACTCATTCTGGATAGTAGGCGACATATAGGATTTAGCATACTTTTTCCCCAGCTTAATTCTTACAGTATGCTCACGTAGCACTGGATCGTATTTGGCCAACAAATGAACCAATTCTAGAAAATTTCCTCTATTTCCTGTTGATTCAGGTTCATCATCAGTCTTGCAATGAATTCCTTCTCGGTGACCCCGTAAAGCCAAATTTTGTTTAGCTAGGAATCTAATGATATCCAACAATCTTGAAAGTATCTCCCTCCACTTCTTTACTTCGTTTTCAACTTGTTCTTGTGCCTTTTTGTCAATTGTTGCTCCACATCGGATTCTAATTTCCAACTCCTTCCATTGTGTGAAACATCGAACATGGGCCACACTAGATTCATGATCGCAAATTTTAGGATTGAGTTTCCACCACGTGTTGAATCCATCTGTAGAATCAAAATTTGAATGACTTCTGTCTGCAAATAGTCTGCAACAGAAGCAGTAAAGAGCTTTCTTGGAAGGAGAGTACACCAACCACGATCTCAACATTTTTTCATTATTTGGCAGAGTTTGAAAAAACCACTTGCGTGTAAGTTTTCTGGTTCGTCCTTTGATTAAAGCACCCTCACGAATGACTTCACCAAAATCAGAATCTAGATGTTGAACCACAGACGCCCCTTGTCCTACCAGTAAGATACGCGTGTCATCTTTAATCCTACTTGGCCAAAGACCAACATCTTTTAAGTCAACAGATGGAATTTCTTGTTGGTTACACCCCTTATCACTTGTTGAAGTTGAAGGATCACTTGACTTTGATGATGGTTGGAATTCAGATTCGGAAATTGCTTCAGTAACAGTAGTAGTAGTACTAGGAGTTTCTGTTTCGCGACTGAGGTATTTCAGTAGTGCACCTGCATGCTTTTTTAATTGTTCCTCTCTGGCCTTTTTCTTTTTTCTAAAGGCTGCACCACTTGGTTTTATTCGCTTCATCTTAAGTAAGCTTGAAAGAATAAGAAAAAGAAAGATATTCATAATAAAAAGAATAACGGATAAATACATCCATTTTAAAATGTTAGCTTGTAGTCTTCCCTGTTTAAATTGCAATAAAATACAGTGAGCTAAGAAGGGCATGCGACTCCTAGACCTTGTAACCCTCACTGTCTTGTTATCTGACCATTCTGTACATTGATGACCATACGGAGGGGGGCGTCACATCACGTCCCAGCTGTCATAGCGTGGCAACTCGCCGGCGAGGTACATTTTTTGAGCAGTGCAGTGCTTGCGGGCATAGATATAATTTAGCTCCTGCTGGGCCCCCAGAGTAAATACAACGGAGGGAAACAAAAGCACACAGCTGGTTATCTCTTCACAGGTACTTAAGAGAGGCATGCTTTTGACTTTGTTTGGCTTTGGCCACTTTATGTAAGTGCATGAACTGTAAGTATCTCAGATGTGTTGGTCTGTCCCAGTATTTAAACACAATTTAAATAGCACTACTTTACTTTCTTTTATAACGCTACTCATCCCAATGCAGGGTTTCAGAGCGATTTACATAACATACAGATTGAAAATAAATCATGCAAGCGTGTAAATCAGTGTACAAGATGTGTTGCATGAGTCAGTGAGGGTTAAAAGTTGTAGCAGTCACATATCCTACAAAGCTAACGGTGCTAGATTAAAAGGCTTACTATTTATGAACTGCAAGTACCAAACGGATCTCTGTTCAAAGCAGTAACCTTACCTAGCTACATTAAAACAAATCTGTCATCTGCATATAACATGATGTGCTTTGCAGGCACATTAACCTTCTATGCTACTTTGAGTCAGATCTGGGACTACACAACAGAAATTTCTCCAAGAAATACTTTAACCTCCAGGGTTCTTCTCACCAATTATTATTGCCTGATAGTTACTGGTCACCTCTGCAGCAGATGCCTTAACCCTATAAAAATATTAGAAAATGCAGACTTTGTAACCAATTAAGCATAAAAGATCTACTAACATGCTTCTCCTTGTTGCCAATTTCTTTGTGGCAGGGTTTTAAAAAAAAATTTAAATTAATTGAGGCCCTGATTTTGCATTGGGATTGCGCCACTTTTTTAGCACAATCCCAAAGCAAAATCAAATTTGTTAAATCTCATAATGGGCTTAAATGCACTCATGAAAAACCTAATAAAAACAAATGTGTGTGATCATAATAGCTGACTGGCGGACATTAAATTAACAAACAAGGACACAAGAGGCGACGAGAGCCTGCTACAGAAAGGCAACAAAGCAAGAAGATGTCAGGTGAGTAATAAATAGGTCTTTCACAGCGATACTCGCACTACCTAAATCTGCTGGTCCAGAACAGCTCTGCCTGGTATTGTGCATATTCTTTTTCGTACTAGAAACACATTGTCCTATAATACGATACCAGACACAACTAGAGATGAGAAGAGAACAAAAAAAAGCAATTAGAGGAGTGAAGGGGTACTAGGGACGAGAGGGTGTCTAGAAAACAACAAATGTGAGAAAAAAAAGGTGGCAGCGAGAGGAAAACAGGAATGTGATAGAATGCAAGTTCTAGTTGCACTCAAGAGGTAAAACCAAAGGAGATGGAAGTGAGAAAATTAGACTCATAAAGATGCATTTGAGATATAGGCAAGAAGAGATTAAGAGTTTGACTTAATATTGAATGGAGTAGAGCACTGTGAAGCATGAAGGTGACGGTAGAAGATAGGTAGGCAAGCATCTGAGCTGTAACAGAGTGAAATTCTCTGAGAGAATGAAAGAGTGAGGTATAGGACACACCGGAATGGGAAACTGGTGCAAAGGGGAAGATTTTAAGGTGAAAGGAAACTCAAAAAGATAGATGTGAGGGAAAGAGTGGTGAATGTAAGATAAAAACAGAGGCTTGGGATCATGTGAAAAAGAAAATGGAACAGTAGGTAAGAGGTGCAGGTCAAAGAAAGACAATGAATTGTTGAGAGGAGAAACTGTATAGAAGTGAAAGAGGGTTGCGGTAGGGTACGATAGATGGAAGTTCAGCAGGAGACTGTAAAGAAATGAAAATAAGGACCTTTAAATGGCTAAAAGGCTCCCTAACCTTAGCTCAACGGGGAATGTTTTGCACTGGCAGAAAACTCAGTTGGTTGATTTGATCACTTCAGATGTCTAAGTCTGTAGCCGGAGGGTCACTGATTTTAATCTTTTTCTAAATATTATCACTTTCCATGTAATGTTCCTTTGATGGGAAGAGGAGGTTTCTGAGGTGGGAGTATCAGGCAAGTGATACTACTCAGGGTCCATCTGTTCGAGCCTTCATGGAGGATCACTCTTCATTACTACCTCCACCTGACCCCGGACTTGACAACGCTCTCCCTTACAGGCTTGATTATCCACTACTCCTCTCTCCAGTGCACCTTATCTCACAGCTGACCTTGGGCCCCAGCCCCATATCAGGCACCATCAGGCTCCACTTTGATTTTTCCCAGTAAAAACATTAGTGAAATCACCTTCAAACTTCAAACATTGAAAGTCGCAGTAAATATAATTAGCATGCACTTTAAAGTATGTTCCACAGTAGCCCTTAGGACCCGACTGCTAATTAAATAAACAAAAACAGAAAGGCCATGACAGGGCCTGCTTTAGCGCTGATGCGAAAGTCTTTTTTGGCGCCACACTAATAACCTCTTTCTCCGTAAATACCTTTACTACCACCTTCCAACAGTGCCCCTCATCCCTCCATGGCCCCCTAGTGACCTCCTCCTCAGATTGCCTCACGCCACAAGTGCCCCTCATCTCCCCATAGCCCCTCCCCCTCACGACCTCCTCCTTGGACTGCCTCACTGCCACCATCCACCAGTGCCCCTTATCTCTCTGTAGCCGCCTCTCCCCCTCATTACCTCCTCCTCAAACTCCCTCACTACCACCCTCCACCAGTGCTCATCTCACCCTAGCTTCCCCTCGACACCATGACCTCTTCCTCAGATTCCCCCACTGTCACCCAGGGCACAAGTCCTAAAAAAAGAAGTGGGTGGGGGGACGCTGACGTCACAACAACAAGTGATGTCACGAAAGGTGGCTTGCACCATCAGACTCATTGCCTCCCCTCGCTCACCCCTTAGATGCCACTGGGGATTTCACAGTTTGTCTTTGGTTGGTCAGCATCAACAGAGTGCCTATGATTTTGACAGTAATGCTACTGCGCGCACACCAGTAAAGGCTTTATCCATATATTTTTAGGTCTGGCATGAGACAGTTTTGGGTGTCATGCTAAATACACAAAGGGTCCTTGCATCAGCTATCTTTATCCGCTGGCCTGTTCAAATGTCATTCCCATATTTCTTCCGCCCTCCAAAGCATGCAGCAGGGGCAATGGCTCACACCAGTTTTGCCTACTCACATAGGCACATCTGCCTAAAAAGAAGTCTACTTCAGTGCCAGGGCTGGTGCTAATACTTTACTTTGCTGATACTTTTTTCTTCACTTCTTTATCCCTTTTTCAATAGTTTTATGCGCTTCGGAGTATTTAAACAACCTTGTGGTTAAAGTACTTCGAAATAAATAGTACCTTTTGTGTGCACCTAAATGTATTATATTTCCCTTTGATGTGCATTAAAACTAAAAAGCGTGAGTCCTGTGCTCACTCTGCCACAGGACTCAAAAGGACCTCACTGACAAGGCCCAGGTGGGGTGCGGTTGCGGGTGTTCCCTCTCAGAGGGATCCTTGCTAGACTTTTCTTATTGGAGCAAGACAACGCCCGAGTTGCAATCTGTCCCGAGAGGCACAGTGGAGGAAAAAACAATGGAATGCAGCTTGAATAATTTCAGTTTGTCTTCAGAGACTGTCTGCATGTATTCCCGGGACCCATCTCCATCGACTGTTACCAATTCTCTAAGGCAGGCGCAGCAACCCACTGAGCTTCCACACAAAATACAGTTCAGCCAGTTATTTGAAAACTACTAACAGACAAATAATTGCTCTCCAGCGGATCATTAATCACCAGCGTTATTGGGGCATCTTTTAAAATTGTTGTCTTATTGTTGTCCTGCATCGGCCATGATAAATAATGATGAAACAGCCCCCTCTGTTAGGACATCTAAAGTGCACGCACATCCCCACTGTAAGGACATGCTAAGTGCACGCACAGCCCCTCTGTAATGTATAGACATCCCAAGTGCACGCACAACCTAACTGTAAGGATACCTCAATTGCACGCACAGCCACAGCCCCCACTGTAAGGACATCTTGCGTGCATGCACAGCCGCCCCCTTTGAGGACATCTAAAGTGCATGCACAGCCCCACTGGACATCTCACTGCATGCACTCCCACCTCAGGAAACTTCAAGTTTCCCATGGGGCACAGGGTCAAGACGGATTTGCAAATAGCTGGGTCTGAACTGGGGTGACAAAGTGAGCTAAAGAATGATGATGGATTCAACCCAGATCTGTGACTGGGGGTGAGTGTCTGAAAAGTTTCAGTGCTCCATCCATCATCTCCGTGTGTTTGCTTTATGCTATTTGAGCCAGAAAGCAAATATCAAAAACAAAAAAACAGTCTTTGCCTGCTTTGTCGACTACACGGCAGCGTTCAATGGGGTCTCTCGTCATTAACTTTGGAATAAGCTACGGAATTGGAACTCCCCAGTAGGCTTCTTGAATGTAGTCATCTCTGTATATAACAAAACCTGGGTAAGAGTCAAACTAGCAGAAAATATAATTTCAAAAACGTGCTATCCAGACCGCAGCCTAAAACAGGACTGCGTTCGTGCCCCAACTCTTTTTAATTTATATAGAGCAGATTTGGTGAAGACGCTTCAAAATGCAAACCTCGTAACTCCTGAAATAGGCCCCAACAGATTCCATATCCTACAATATGCAGATGACCTCATGGACTATACCAAAATTGGCCTACAAAGGGGATTACACACTCTCAATAGTTACAATGAAACTAATGAACTGGTCATAAATCCTTACAAGCCCAAAGTGATGGTCTTTGGGCATTGTGCAAAAAAATCATTACTCAAATGGAAAGAGGGTAATCAGACAATTTCCACCAACGAACATATAATTATCTTGGGGCGTGGCTCAGCGACTCGGGGAAAGCGACCTTACATCTCCAAAAAAGGAAGTCAAAAGTTCAGTTGACAATTTACCCTTTATGCAACTCCATGGGAAGCTGCAAAGTCCGACGACGGGGCCAATAAGAAGGGGCATACAATGTAAAATAAGGTCAATACCGGGTTATGCACAACAGGCATTCCTAGGCCAAATGGACAGGTTGCTTGAAAAATAACAATGTCAGGCGTAAAAAAACGCATATTCATTCTACTAGAGCATACCGGCAATACCCTAAATCACCTGGAGTACTGCCTGGTGCCGCAAAACTATGAATGGCTGGGAAAGCAGACAAAATACTACTCCCAAGTTCATAAGGCACCTCTTGGAAGCGTAAAGAGCACGCTCAAACCCTACTATGACGGAACAACTAATCCATGGAAAACGTATATGCAAAGCACGGGGGGAACACTTGGCCTAGTAACACAAAACTGGGGCCCGGAAGGGCTAAGTTGTACGGCAATCAAAAATTCACTTAACAAACAAATCCAGCAATTATCACGGGAAGCAGATTTTCATTTTCAAAACTATACATCCAGGGGAGGCCATTCCGAATTGATTACATCATACAAGGAGCGCAGAATACAGCTGTATCTGAAGCAAACACTGGGGATGAAGTGCCTAAAAGATACTCAATGGGTTAGGCGTGTGCCCCTTCCAATAAATTAACTAAATCCCGGGTGGAAATCCTTGGGCCCCATAAGCAGGTGCAGAATCTGCAAGTACAGAAAGGAGCCTCAGCTGCATTTGGTGTTTTGTTGTAACTTGTCCTGGCCTGCTACAGCTACGTCGGAAGTTGTTATGACCGATGCATCTCTCTAAAGGGGTCGGGACATGCAAAGAAGCAGTATCTGCTTTGTTCTCTTGCACTGCACCAACTGAACTGTTACTGGGCTGGCCAAATTTGAGAAGTATATGTCAGATGTGCGTGCTCGGCTCTCTGAAAAAGAGGGGCCCGACGACACTATTGCGGTTTGCACGAACAATAAGGAAGTATGCAGTGATGAGACCCGCCATGTAGTTCCAATACGAACTTTATTATTCGCCAATTAGTGAGAATAGGTATGAGTCAGGAAACTTCAAGTTTCCCATGGGGCACAGGGTCAAGACGAATTTGCAAAGTGAGGATAGCAATCCTCAAGGTAGACTCACGTACCACCAGAGTGTTCAATATGACTCTAATATTTATGAACATAGGAAAGGTAGGAACAAGCAATGGAAACCCTTGTGACCCTGGGATAGGAAGGTGAACGGGCCAATGGATAACAATATTGAGTGTTCCAATGGGCAAAGACTTAGTGTCAACTATTCATCTTGTACTTGCATAGAAAGGAGCTTGTTGTGAGGCCATCTGTTAGAGCTTGATGTGAATGCATCTCTGCAGGGTTGCATGGTCCTGGTACACTGACCAGGTAACTGTCTGCTCCTCTTTTATATGTTTTGTCAACAGACAAGAGTCATGAGTGTACTGACAAGTGCACCATAAAATGTTGCTCACCAACCCAGTGCTAGATTCTAGTGGGTGATAAAGGTCAACCTACAATAGTACTCCTTTTGGTATAGATGAATCCTGCCCCCATGACTAGGCATTGTGACTCCTAATGGCTGGTGGTAGTTAATTATTTCCGTGGGGTCAGGCATTTTATCTCATCCCCAGTGGGGTTTGCCTGATGGGCCTGATAATCCCCTTGATAACGTGCTGTGTGCATCAAAGTGGTTTGGTGCACAAGAGGGGAGATTTTCTTGGGCTGGAGAACTCCCTCAGCGCATGAAGTTCCAAAAGGTTGTAGAGAACTTCCTATGGTTTTGGTGTAGCCATGTCTGCTGTCTTCTTCTCGCTCCACTCATTTGATTCCTCACTCCCCTCTAGAATTCATTGTAAAGCCAAGTGCAACTGAATAGCATCAGCCTAGAGAAAGGAGTAGGAATGGCCTTTTTTGCTCACTGTACTTCGACGTTTTGATTTCTAGAAGGGCACCCTGTGGCTTGACAAGAGCAACACTTGAATATAGGAAAGACTCAAAGGCAGTGCCAGACTGAACTCCTTCTATTGAAAAAGAAAACCTGCTTGTCTATCCCAACATCCTGTGCTGTTTGTTACGGCTCTCTGAAGGCAATACACCCATTCACAGTGACAATTTCATCTAATTTTGGTTGCTATAGAGATGGGCCACACCGAATGATAATGCACACTGACCTGATTGTTTCCTTTCAAATGTTTGGGGAGTCTTTGAATTTGACTGGAAAATTGTAGTTCTACCAAATGTCCCAGAACAGGATATAAGCTGGCCTCTGAAGCATACCCAGTGTTCACCTTCCAATTGAAGAAGACCTGCAAGTAAGAGGAGGGAAAGGCAAGGGCCAGAAGCAGGATTCATGGCTGCTTCACTTTGAGGTGTAGGGACTATAGCTCTAGGAATTCTAGGAACATGTCCAGTTGTCCCCTGTACTGCCATGAGGCAAGCAATGGGCGTTAGCTTGTTTTTTGAGGGAGTTAGTACTTAGAATCAGTTGTGTTTGTTTACTCTTAGCCCTGATGTAATCGCAGGCAATATGCCAGTATGACAAAACATGTGCTTGCTATAGGCTAGATGTTTGAAGATTTAATTGAAGGGCAAATATTGGAATTATTCACTGTGTACTCTGATTTTTTGTGCTCAAAGGCATTCTTCAATATTGACTGTTTTGTCTTTGCAACTCTACTCAGTACAGAGCTGTTTTATCCTAGACCTTATTATTTCTTCAACCTCAGATGATTATTTCATTTGATTAGATAGGTCTCCCATCTGATGGCCCCCTCTCCTTGGTCATCTCTATAAACATGAGAAGGTGTTCAACACATTTTAAGTTTAGGTGTAGCTGTGTGTGGTCCTATATGAAACGGGCTCTAGCCCAATGGCAATGGGCTGAATATGTCTCTTGTAAGTATAGGTGGAGCTGGTTGCACATGTGCACACCTGAGCAATGATCTGAAACCAATGGTTGGAAACTAATGGTCGGTGGAACGTGCCAAGAGGCACAGCTGTCTCCTATCGTCTTTGTTGTTCAGTCTGGCTATAGAACCTCTGGCTTGCAGCATCCATCACAGGGGATTCATATAGGGCTTGAACGTAGCTGGTCGACAGCATCTGATATCTCTAGAAGCCGCTACAGATAATGTGCTGCTGTATGTTAGGAAGCCTGGGCTGACCTCTGACTGGTAATAGAGATTGTGGAGGGCCTCAGACTGCTATCTGGCATACAAGAGGTGCAACTTGACCCAGTTAATCCTGTATCGTACGTTACAGCTGGAACTGTATTTCGTGGCACTTTCCTGTCAGGTCTGAGCACTGCTTTCCTTAACAAATTTAGGATTTGGAAATAACAAAGAATAGGAGTTCCTTCATTGTGGTATTGCCAAAGCTTCAGAAGGCAAGCGTAAGTATTCTTTGTAAGAGGCCTGCCTCTGAGTTACCAGAATTGCGCTAGTCAAGGCGGTGATCTTTCTTCATCTCTTTTTATGTCGTTTCCTATTCTTAATTTTTTTGTCCAGAAGAGAGATACCAAAAATAAGTTCTAGTAGTAAGAAATGTGTAAAATTACTAATTGTCTTCAATCCACTTCTTAGTGCAATAATGCCTCTCATTCCGGCCAGTTGGATGACTGAAACTGTGTGCTATTCTTCTGTCTCTGGTTCTGCCTCCCACAATCTGTGTTGTCCTCTAAATTTGATTGGAGCCACTTTCATTTCACACTAACACTGCTACTTAAAATGCATGTCCTTTGGTCCCAGATGATTATTATGGGGCAACTAAAGGACATACGAAAATGGATGCGTTGCCCGTTCTTTTATTGAAAAAAGGACTTTGAGCCTTCACATCACCTGAAATAATGCACTCATTTGGCTTACAAATGAGGTCATAGTTGCCTAAATTTAATGTGGCTGGTGTCCCTATCTCTCATAATATTATACCAAGTACTTCACTGTTTTTATATCTGCTTCTTATTGCTCTTTTTAGTTCGAGTCTACTAGACAGCGCAAGTGCTTTCGGTTGCGAGGCATATTGTGACTTAACCAAAAAGATAGAAGGGCTTGGAGCCTGCCCATTGCTCACCAGTCACTCTAATTTGCATGTTACTTATTTGTGTCCCAGCTTGTCAATCTTGTTGTTGACACTCTCATGGATCATCGTCTTTTTACATCTCTTTGATTGGCTAGCATCTCTGATTTTGAAGCACTACTTTTTTTCTTTTCTGTTAAGCACTCCATGTGTTTCCAAGCTGTCTCCCTCATGTACTTCTCCCCTGCTGCAGTCCTGGTGCTCTCTGGCGCATGAGTGCTTCTCCCCACCCACTCTGTTTCGCTCACATATGTGCTTCTCCGCATTGCCTCCTGTGCCTTCCGTGTTGCTTGCCCCCACCTCCTGCTCTCTTTTTGTTGTTCCTTGCCCCCGTCTGTGCCTCTATGTTGCTTTCCCCTACCCCCTCTCTCTCTCCCTGTGCCACTTTAACTTCTCTTTCAACCTCCCCTGTGTTGCTTACGCCTTCCTCCAATCCTTTCCTTGTTGCTACTTCATTTCCCCATCCTCCCCTGTGTTGCATTGTC
Organism: Triturus cristatus; assembly: GCF_964204655.1. Taxonomy (NCBI): domain Eukaryota; kingdom Metazoa; phylum Chordata; class Amphibia; order Caudata; family Salamandridae; genus Triturus; species Triturus cristatus. Next base: position 1,649,190,934 of record NC_140590.1, on the reverse strand, counting down.
AAAGTCGTGCAGCAATAGGTTACACAGACGAGACCCATTTCCAATGTTTTTTTCTCCATGTTTACTCTGCTGAGCATTGACAGTGTTTGTGTTCTACCTACACAGCAACTTGGTCTTGTGGGGACCAGTATTTGTGAACTGTGATTTTTTGACCTGTTAAGATAGATATTTTCTTCGCTGAACTCTGTTTTCCTTTCATAGCTACCGAAGCTATCAGAAGTTTCCATTTTCCAGAAGGAATGGTCTCTGATGCCTTTAGTAGCATCCCTCAGGCAGAGGTGTACCAGTAAAAGTGTCATGCAAGGTCCCACTTCTCTGTGTAAAAAAATGCCTACAACTATGAATACTAATCTACAAGTTTGTAAACTATGTGGAGCAGTGCTTAATTTGTGAAAGATCAAGTGCTGGTGCCCGAAGTTCTGTGCTCAGGAGCCGGCGGTGGGAGCAATTAACTGTCCGTGCCCTGAGTACCAAGGCTGGCAGTCTGTACTGTAATCCGCTACTAGACACTTTCTGCCGCTTTTTTTTCGCCCTTGCAGGTTTCTACTTTCTCCCCTTGTGATGTTTTTGTGGTCTTTCTCATCCCCCCGTCTACCAGATCTGCGTGTTTTTCCCTCTCATCCACTCAGTAAAAATCTGATGTGGAAAAATAAGTGCTGAAGTGAATCCCAAAAATTAGTGCCGGCAACCACCGTCTCAAATGAATCACTGATGTGGGGTTTGGTGGCTTTGCTGATCGAAGCAGCTGTGGGTGTTAGGATGCAGCATTTGTCTGCCTGGGACAGCCCTGTTGCAAACACACCACTCTTACTGGTGGAGCCACTGCTGAGACCTCTTTGTCAATGGAGGTCAAGTGATTCTTGATGCAAATGTATATAAGGGCTAGGACCGGACACTCCTGTTTACTCCAATTGTAATAGCTGGGTGTGAACTGGGGTGACAAAGTGAGCTAAACTGAATGATGATGGATTCGACCCCCTGGCCCTAAACTGTTTAAATGAAGCGCACAAGCACAAGTTCGTGTCCTGCTGGGCCTGCGCGCATATTTTTAAAAAAGAAAAGAAGCAAGCATTCTCTTACCTACTACTACTGCTGCAGAGCTGCACTAAATGGATTTATCCACGGGCCGGCGGTGACGCTGCGCAGGAGAGACTGCCCGTGACCCAGGCCACAACAGGTCGTCACGAGACTAGAGTGCGTAGCGGTGAAGCGCGTGACGCGTCACTGCTCCGCTACGTTCTCATCGCGACGCGAGGGCCGGCCAAGAATGTAGCCAGGGCCGTCATTGGTAGCGCTAGCGCGCGCCTTCCAGATTGACGGCCCTGGAGCAGGCTGGGGATTGGGCCAGTCGCCAGTCAGCAAGCAACGTACGTATACGCGGCACCGCGCCCGCAGAGATAACGGTCAGTGAGATAATCATCATGTGATGTCATGTGTGGCTGTGGCAATGACGTGTTATTTATTATTTCAATTGAATTTGCATTGCAAGTGCAGCAGCAGCGCGCCAGTGCGCAGCGCGCTGCTTGCACTCAAACGGCCGGGCCGCGGCGGACTTTACAGGGACGGGACTTTCACTTACTTCTAACTTTATTATAATTTATTTCAGTATTGTGTGTGTCCCACACTCCCTAAATAAATTATAAAGGCCGCCGCAGGCAGCCGCCCTAAATGTAGTGCCGCCTGGGGCGGTCCGCCCCCACCGCCCCCCCCTAGCTACGCGCCTGCCTCTTATCCATCTGCACTGAAAGGAGACATGGTGTTGTAGTTATACTTGCGGTGTGTAAAAAAAACACAGGGATCCACTTTTCTAACATAACGCAAAAGTGTTCTTCCAACAAAAGGTGTAGCTCCTAAGTTCTGGGAAAGAACACAGAGTTGTTAAAATAACCATCACCCACCAAAAGGACCCTTGGTGGCATACTTCATCATCGGGGTCTTCCCGCCCGCTGCGGGACAGGGCGTCCTGCAACCTATGACTACGCGGGAGCACTGATTTTGACAACACTATGTGTGTGATGGAGTGCGAGTGGAAGGGTCAGGAGTGACTAAGTGAAGTGACGAAATAATTAAAAGATACCTGTCTAGGTGGAAAAAACACTTTAATGTTCCTAAAAGCTGGTATCGTTAAAAGTGGGGAATAAGTGGAGGTACTATGCTTTAATGTGCAGTACTTCCTTTGCCGACATGTTTCGAGGCCCTCCCCTGGCTACTCATCAGGACCTAGACAGATCCCTTCTAAACTGAAGATACTAATGATAAAAAATTGATTCTTTACAAGATAATCACTACGTGGTGCATACTCTAATCAACATGCACTTTATACTGTACTCTAATAGGTATTCCTCTTGTATTGGGTCTGGAAGAACAAGAACCCAATTAAAATATTTCACAACACAGTCCCCCTATACCCTCTGTGGTGCCAACCTGTAAAAAAGGTGATATATTTTAGCAGGTGTGATATATTTTTCTTGTGCCTTTGCGTGTTGTGAAAAGTAACTGTGCTATGCCGGCGATGTGGACAATACATGACCAAACAAACATATAACATAAACCACACACTCTAAAGTTGGTGACCGAATTTTCAGCGAGCCCGCAGTAAATGCATTCATGCAACTCCTTTTAGGTGCAGTCTCTATGTGAAATATCAGTTGTGATTAGGCTTTTTCACATACTTTTAATTAGCCCATCTAGTGCTCCATGAGCCTGTAGAACGGGAGGGAAGGAGCACCGGTAGTCAAACACTGTCATGGGAAAAATAAAATATCACTGTAGGTTTCAAAGTTGGTACCCCTTTCGAAAAAAAACATGCGTTTTCTGCTGTTGTGCGGCTATGCCGTACTTACGTCATCAAGGTGGTTTTGCCAACCCTGTGTGAGACTGTGCGAGAGTGTGCTGGTGTGGTAACAGTTTTTGTGCTAACAATAAACTTGAGGTAATAAACCCTCAACAACCCCCCGCAATTCCCCCCTCCCACTCCAAACCCCCCATTTAGGTTGAGACAATCCCCCCCCATAAACACAACTTCTGGGAGTCATCCCAGGAGGTAGTGGAGTCACCGTGGGGTCTACCTGTCTTGAGGCTGGGTGGCTGAGCATAAATGTGGAGTGGAAGCTTTACCCACCCCATCCACTGTTATGCCACAACGTACTCATAGGTCACTTAGCTGAGTCAACAGCTTCATGAAGATTTGGTGATGTTGGTTATAGCAGCAGCTGTCTGTTCTTGCAGTCACCCCATAGATATGCGTGGGTAGCGGTTAGTCGTTCTCACTGAGCTGCGCTGCTGCCGAGGAGGAGCTTGTATGGTCTTCCCAGGAACGTTCTCTTTGGGGCTGCAGCTTGGCAAATTTAAAAAACAGTTTCGGGTCTGTGAAGTGGGTTGACTTACCTTCCAGGGTGATTTTGAGCTTTGCGGGATAAAGCATGGCATATTTGATATTGGCTTTTGCCGAAGTTGTTTTGCCGGCAGGAACTCACGAGTCAAGCAGCCTGCACCGCTAAGGTGAAATCTGGGAAGAAAGATATGGCATCTCCTTTGTATTGAATGTGGCCCAGCTCCCTGGCCGGTCGCAAGATAGTGTTGCAGTCTTTATAGTTCAGCAGGTGTGCCACGATGGGGTGGGGTGGGGGGGGGGGGGCCCGGTGGAGGACGCGTCCCCAGCAATCTGTGAGCTCTTTCGACACCCTCTGTACCATCAGTACTATTCCCTGGGGGATCAGAGTTCACCAGGGTGAAGTCATCCTGGTCATGCTCAGAATTACGGTCACTAGGGACAGCCCCTCCTGGCCCATCTTCTGGAGCATCCCCACCCACGTTGTCCTGCTCTGACCTATCTGGCAGGCCCAGTCTCGCCATGTCACCTGAAGCGACCAGGCCCGAGCAGCGTCACGAGTCCTCGGTCCTCTGGCCCCATGTCAGGGCACTCCGGTTCAGCAGATTTGCGTGGGTGGTGCAGCCGAACCCCCAGCGCCACACAGTCTCTGGTCTTGATGCCTCCTCTTGGTGCGCGGGCCACCCGTACAGGCCTCAGCTCTCTCCGGGCCTTGCACAGTCAGCGGCCGCACCCGATGATGCTGGTTGGCAGGATCGATACTGCTTGGCCAATACCACTAGTGCTCACAGGACACTGCGGGTCAGTGGCGGGGATGGGTGGCCTCCGTTACGGCTGGTTAATGTCGGATGTTTAGCTCAGGTGGCAGAGCTCACCTAGAGTGCGGCCATCTTGCACCACGGCGTAGCCACGCCCCCCAAGTTAGAGGGACTTACTAGCAAAGTGGCAAACCATGCCACTGTCACAGACAAGACAGCCTGACTGGGAGTTCTGACTAGGCCAAAACCCACTTCCGAACCAAAGTTTAACCCAACTAATCCATTGGGAGCTGTACTACCACTTGTGCAGGTGCTAGGGGCAGCGGTTGCCTTAGGGCCAGTGGTTGTAGCTTCCTTGGTGTTGGCCGTAGGACAATTAGCGTTCCTTGGCCTAAGGCCTTTTTCCTTGTACAGGTAGCACCAAGATTTCTTTTTGGAGTTGTTGGAGTTTTGGGACTCACCCTCAGAGGCAGATTTTTGGGGACCCTGTGAAGGCTCTGTTTTGTCTTTACCCTTCTCCCACCCTTCCCTTAGGCCTTAGAAGAATCTTGCTTCTTTTGGTCACCTCCACCACCATCGCTATTCTGCTTAACCCTGGTGTGGACACATTTTTCTGCCTTCTTTCCCAATTCTTGGGGAGAGGTCAGATCAGAGTCTACGAGGCACTGGTGCAGTTGTTGATTCTGATGATTATGAAGGATGTGCTCCATCATCAGCAAATTGTACAATCCCTCATAGTTCTGTACCTTGCTTCCATGAAGCCAGCCTTCCAGAACCATAATAGCATTGTCTATGAAATCAACCCAGTCTTGAGTGTGTGCCTTCTGGGTATTCCTAAACTGAACTCTGTACTGTTCAGTAGTTAAGCCAAACCCATCTATGAGGGCACTTTTTAAGACTGAGTAGCTGTCAGCATTCTCTTCTCTAACAGTGAGGAGCTTGTCTCTAACTTTGTAAGCAAAGGAGAGCCACAGGATAGCTGCCCACTGCCCTTGAGGGACCGTCTAAACTTTACAGGCCTTCTCTAAAGCAGTGATCCATTTATGGATCTCATCCCCCACCTGGTAAGGAGGGACTATCCTGCTCAGGTTCCTAGTAACAAAGGATGATTTCCTGACTCTAGGTACACTAGTGCTGCCACCATGGGGCTCTAGTCCCGAATTCTCTCACCCTCAGGACTTCCAGGGTCTCTTTATCAAGGGCCACTGTTTTTGCTTGAGTTTAACTCTCTCAAATTTGATCAGGTGTTATTCACTCTCTAAAGAGTTCTACATCTTGCTAGCAATGGAAGTCCCTATGGAACTAACAGAAGCATTGGAATGGACAGAGGAGGATCTACACCTCCCCTGTATTCTCTGCACCCTCCCAGGAGGAACACAGGTGGACCTACCTCCAGGGACACCCTCTGTACCATCAGTACTATTCCCTGGGGGATCAGAGTTCACCAGGGTGGAGTCATCAGACTCCTCCTGGTCATGCTCAGAATTACGGTCACTAGGGACAGCCCCTCCTGGCCCATCTTCTGGAGCATCCCCACCCACGTTGTCCTGCTCTGACCTATCAGGATTCTGGAGGTCCTCTAGGATAAGCAGCTCTAAGAGGTGCTTAGTTGGGGGGTCACTACTTTTCTTTAACTTTCTAGCGGTACACAGGGTCCTTAGTTCTTGGAACTTACGACCACTGTATCTAGAGTGTTGGGACCCACTGGGTTCCATAACTAAAGACATGGGGGGGTCATAATGATGGTGAAGGGCCCGCCACTGCCAGCCATGCGGTGGTGGGCCTTCCACCATCGGACTGCCATTTCCCCCCCCCCCCCCAAATTAGGATGACGGGGAGAATCCAACTGCAACTGTGGCGGCGCAAAGACCGCTCGCCACAGATCCGCCACAGGCAATCGGTCCAAATGCCTGGCGGAGCGGTCAGCATCCGTAAAATGGTGGCGGTGCCTAGCAGGCACCGTCCTCCAAATTACAATGCTGCATCCCCACCAGCTGGTGTATGGCGGGGATTGTATTTGGGGGCCCGTTGCGAGCACTGCTGGGGTGAGGGGGTGGGGGTGCACTGGGGAGTACACCCTCTACATGTCCCTGCACTACGTGGCAGGCACGTCGTGGTGCCTGCCACGTAGTGCTGAGAAATGCACCGCATGGCACTTTAACATTCCAGCGGGTGCGGCAGCCAGCAGCACCCACCGCAATGTTAGAGATACACGATGCAACCGCCATGGTGGCGGACGCATTGAAATCTCATGTGCGGGATGTCCACCCTACAGGCAGCCGGTCCCAAGCCCGGCAGTGATGGACTTTACGTAATGACCCCCTTGGTGTCTAGGTATAGTGTGGTATTGCACCTACCTACCCTAGTGAAAACTAAACTTACACACACTGGAGAAAGGGTTGTGCTAGATCCAATCCCAATCTAAAAGTTCAGTAGAATGTACTGGTCTACAAAAATATTTTACATGTGCCTAATGCTAGTGAGCGTTTTTCACCTAATCGACACCTAGATTAGCTGGTAAAACAGTGCCGGCTTAAATCCCAACCTCTGCACACCAATGTAGGAGGGTGGCATAGTATGTGGTGCACACTTAGTCAAGTTAAGCACCGTGCACTAATCCAGACAACCCTTATGGTGATTTTAGTGGTCTTAGACAACCCTAGAAAGCTCTCTAAGTGGTAGCTGTGGAGATCAGCATTCAGGCTTAGTCCAGAAGTGTTAAGCAACTTGTTTTACCAGGACTAATCATGTAGTGTAGGTTAAACGAAAAAGAACCACACAGCGGGGTTATAAAAATTGTTATATTTATTATACAGACTCACTAACACATTGGTATATCTCCTACCCGAATATATCTACACAGTACACACAATATTTCAAAAGGAGAACAGGTAAGTAGCACAAATTCACAGTGGTCTCCAGGGAGAGACCAAGCCATATGCTAATAAAGTGGAATGCGAACTGTGACCAGAGTCAAGACTTGACCCAGAAGACTTAGAAGAGCTGGAGACCCAAGGAACCCCTCAGGTAAGTGCCCAGGAACCCCACCAAGGCTGTGTGCAGAATGGAAACAGCTGTGTACTCAATGCAAGTCAATAGGAAAGTCACAGTTGCAGTTTGAGAAGAAGGACCCTTACCAGAGGACCCAGAAGAATGCCCGTGGAAGATAGAAGGTTGGAGAGTCACCCCACCCATGGATACTCCAGGAACCAGGATACCTACACCAGGGAAGCCGGGAGCATAGGTGCGACGTGACGTCGGAAACCGCCATAGAGCACAATGGAGAACTTCAGTTAAGATGAGACATGCGAAGGTGAAAGTGTCCAGTGAAATCCAGGGGTGGATTCTTGAAGAGGAGTACCTGCAAGCAGATGGGACAGGGTCTATGCTACTCAGGAGTGACCATTATGCACGGAAGATCAATGACCACTGATGACGGAAAATGCAGGAGAGTTGACGGTGGCTGTGTCACTGGAGCTGTGATGACCAGGTAACACTGTGGAAGACCAGGAGCCATTTACGAGCTGTCCCACGCCCCTGAGATATACATATAGGAGAGCCGGGGGGGAGGCAGGACCCTGCTTGACAACGTGGAGACTATGTGATTTCTCGTTTAGCATTTTATATCCCACTGCATTGGAGAGTCGGCACCTGACATAAGTGATTTTCGGATAATCAGTACTTTCATTCTTGCCTACTGCTTGCCTACTGTCTATACAGAAGGGCAGCTAATTTGAGGCGTCTTCCTGTATTGCTGTGACTCACTAGGGCTTGCATGGTATACTTGGCAATCTAAGTTGAACGGATCAGGCTCTACTCAGATGTTAGATAGGTGTCTACCGTCTCCACATCTTTGGCGATAGTGCAAATAATACTGATAACAAACATGGACAAAACGGATGGAAAACAACAAAAGCTGTTGTTTGAACCAAACAGGAGAGCAAGGAGGTTGATGGTAGACAAGGTCCTATTAAGAGACCAAACTCAGTTAGCCAAGGTGAAGACATGAAAACCCTCCTTAAGGCCTTGCAAGCAAATCTGAAGTCCATAGATCACAAGACAGATACGCTTAACACAAGCATAGATACCATCTCCCGCAATTTTGAGAGGCATGATGGCAGACTTACAGAGCAGGAACAACAAATTTCAGCTGTAGAAGATACTCTGGCTGCTATTATAGATATGCTCTCTAACATGGAAAAAATCCTCCTCGTTATTGCTGCTAATAATTTTAGATTTAGAGACCAGGTCTTGTCAGAACAATATTCGAAGAATGTATGATGGTATTCCACATGCGTTTAGTACTCATGCCTCCTGAATGCCGTCATTAGAACGAACACATCTTAAATGTATTGTATTGTAATTGCATTTATATAGCTCTTCTTACCCCTGATGAGGTGTCAAAGAGCTCTTCGGTGAGTAGCACGCTACTACGGAACCCATAAAGGATTAGTGTTTAATTATTATGGTGAAATATGAAAGTAATTTGAGTGGTGGATATGTTCGTCAGTTATTTTGATCGAGAAGGGTAGCAGAGGAATGGAAGAGGGGGAAAAGGTTTGCATTTATATAGCACTTGTTACCCCTGATGGGGTGTTGAAGCACTTTTTTGGTGAGTAGCAGGCTACTCTAGAACCCATAAAGAATTAGTGGTGAATTAGTATAGTGAAATGTGAAAGTAATGTGAGTGATGGATAGTAGTCGGTAATTTGAATTGAGAAGGATAGCGGACGGATAAAGGAGGGAAAAAGGTTTGCATTTATATAGTGCTTGCTACCCCTGATGAAGTGTTGAATTGCTTTCTCGGCGAGTAGCACGCTACTCTGGGACCCATAGAGGATTAGTGGTGAATTAGTATAGTAAAATATTAAATTGGGAAGTGGACATGTTAGTCTGTTATTTTGATTGAAAGGATAGTGGAGGGATAGAAGAGTGAAGGATAGTATTTTTTTATTTTTATTTTGGAGGTCATAGCCAACAAGAGGAGGCTTGGGATGAGTAAAAAGGGAAGTGGAGGGGAAAAGTCAGAGGGAAGAGTTTGGAAAGGCTTGTTTTGTGGGATCGGTATAGTAAAGAGGTGTCAGATGATGCAAGGAGGGTTGAGTAGGGGTGAGTCTAGAAAGGGTTATTTTGGGGATCATAGTAGCGGTATGGGGTTTGGGATGAATGAGATAGTGGCTGCAGAGGATATATTGATAGAGGTATAGGGTGAGAGATAGGGTAGTGCATTGGAAGATTAGTAGAAAGAGGTTGGAGATGAACCAGAGATGAGGTAGAAGATATATTGAGAGAGGCATGGGGTGAGAATAGGGTAGTGCATAGAATATGCTGAATTAGAAGAAAGTAATAAATATATAGATCCATAAGTACATGGAAAGAATATAGATGCCTAAAAAAGTAAGTATATGTAGATTCAAGATTTTGAAAGAGGTGTAGGGTGAGAAATAGGGTAGTGCATTAGAAAGAGTTTGAGATGAGTCAAAGAGTTGAGGTAGAGGATATGTTGAGAGAGGTGTAGAGTGAGAAATAGGGTATTGCATTGTATGCTTTTTTAGGAGAAAGGTAATAAATGTATAGATCCAAGTACATGGAAGGTATACAATTCATAAAGTAGGTAATTATATGTAGATTAACGATGCATTAGATAAACTATGGTTTTCAAGTGTTATTGTACTTAAAAAAAAAATAATTTTAAAACATAATTATTCTAAATGTTTAAACAAAGCAATGCACATATATAGGCACATATTTATAATACAAATACATACTCATATACAGAGTGATATGCTATATATTTCTGTTTGCGTATCGTGCTTATGTGGGGAAGAGCTAATTCTTGAGTAGTTTTCTGAAGATAAAGTGGTTATCCGTGGGTCTTATGTTGGGGGGTAAAGAGTTCCATAGTTTGGCTGCTTGAACAGAGAAGGATGTGCCACCCATGTTTTTTTCTTGTATCTTGGGATTTTGAGGTAAGGTGCCACTCTAAAGCGGAGGTTCCTTTGCTGAATGTGGTTGGTGATTTTATTCCTGATGAAGAGTGGTCCCATTACATGTTTCGTTTTGTGGTTAAACAAAGCAGCTTGAACATGGATCTTCTGGCAACTGGTAACCAACGTAGGGCTTTCAAGGCAGGTGAGATGTGGTCTTGCGGTTTGATATGCAAGAGTTGTCTGACAGCCAAGTTCTGAATCTGTTGTAGTCTTTTCGTGGTCGTTAAAGGTGATCTGTGGTAGAGGCTATTGGTGTAAGCGAGTTTGGACAGAACAAGGGAGATGGTAGCTTGGACCTTGTATAAAAAGCACAAATGGGGAAAGATTTGTCGCAATGTTTTTATAGTAGCAAAGCTTGATCTTGCTAGTTTGTCCACTTGGGCATTCATCGATAGCTTGGAGTCCATGGTCATTCCGAGGTTTCTTACTACATTTGTTACTTTAGGTGGTGTCCCAGTTCATCAGGCCAGACAGCAAGCAGGTCATAATGTTTCCAATCGTCACATGTGAGTATTTCTATTTTGGAAGCATTCAATTTGAGATGGCTCCAAGTCATCCATTGATCCATGGCTCTGAGACAACTGAAAATTGGTGAGTTTCCAATTTCTTTGGAGCATTCCAGTTGAAGGAGTGTTTGTGTGTCATCTGCATAGTTATAGCATGTAAGGTGAAATTGATTGACCAGTACCAGTAATGACTTCATATAGATGTTGAAAAGAATGGGCGAGATGATAGAGCCTTGAAGGACTCCTGCTTTTGTGGAGTATGGTTTGGACGAGAAAGGTGGGGTATGGAGGAGATTAGTTCTGTTTTGAAGGTAGGACGCGATCCAGTCTAGAGCAGTCTCCTCTATGCCGGCTTCGTAGAGTCTTTGTATCAGAGTATCATGGTCAACCGTGTCAAAGGCAGCCAAGAGGTCCAAAAGGAGTGACGCAGCAACCCCGTTGCGGTCAACTGTGTTCTTCAGGTCATCCCAGATGGCAAGGAGGGCAGATTCTGTGCCTCTTCCTGGACATAATCCTGTCTGGAAGTCTGAAAGTATGGCATGCTCTTCTATGAATTGTGACATCTGGGCGAATGCTGCTCTTTCTATTAGTTTACCCAGGAAAGGTCCATTTGTAATGGGTCTGTACATGTCAGGGTTCAGCGGGCCCAAGTTTGTTTTCTTCAGTAAAGGGCGGAAGTATGACTTTTTTTTAGTTCTTCTGGAAATATTCTGGTAGTTAAGGAATCATTGATGATCCTTCTTACTGGAATGGCAGCAGAGGTTGTTAGAAGAATTGTCTTGAAAATGTGGGGGAGACACAGGTCAGAAGGGCTGCCGGCAGGCCTGCTTGCTTTGACAAGGTCCATGAATTCATTGTGCGAAATGTGTTGGAAGGAACGGAGAGGCTGGGTTTAAGTATTCTTGGATTTTTTTTTGTAAAAAGGTTAGTGCTGGTGCTTTGACCCTATTTTAAGTATAAGACCAGTGTGTCTGCTTTGTCCGTGTAACGATTTGCCAGTTCGTCTGTGAAATCTTGAGTAACGGGATGAGTTTCTTCTAGGAAATTTGGTTTACAAAATTCATTGAGTATTAGAATTATTTATTTGCATATTTAGCATTTTGGATTCTGTCTGAATAGTACTCTTTATTTGCTTTTTTGATAGCTGACTTGTATGATCTGTTAAGTTTCTGTAGGCGAAGTTTGCCTTGTTTGGCTTTTGTTTTGAGCCAGGCATGTTTCAGATTTCTAATTTGTTGTTTTATTTCTTTTATCTCTGTATTTCTCCAAGGTGCTTGTTTTCTTTTGTTGTGTGGTTTTGAGTGGTATCAGGATATCAAAAGCTTCCTGTAGCCACTCATATAGTTTTTGAACAGAATCTATTGTTTCCAGATCTGTACTGGATGTTAGTTGTTTTTCTAAGTGTTCCAAATTGAATTTGTTCCATGGTCGATAGGTGGATGCATGTAAGGAGGTTTTAGGTGCTTTGGGTTGTTTTGTGTTGGAAAGCAAGCAAGTGGTGGTCTTACCATGTGACTGGAGTTATAGTTTGAAAGGTAACTAGTTCAGTATTAGCAAAAATGACATCTAGGAGGTGCCCAGCGATGTGTGTAGGGTTGTGGACGATCTGATGCAGGTCCGATGCGTCTAAGCCAGTGATGATAGTTTTCGGATGGGGCATATGGGGGTTTGTCTAACCAAATGTTGAGGTCACCTAGAACACATAGGTTGGAGTGTATTGTTATGAGGTTTGAAACTGTGTCTAGAAGTGTGTCTGGGAATGTCGCCTTGCTAGGTGGAGGTCTGTAAAGGAGCAGGAAGTTACAGGAGGAAGACAGTGTAGAATTGTATCTGGTGAGAAGAGCCTCACAATTCTTTATGGAGATGTCGTCCACTTTAGTGATATGTAATGTTTGCCTGAACACAACAGCTAGCAAAAGACACAAAATTGATGGACGGAATGCAGAGCAAATCAAAACATTCACCCCCAGTCAAGAGATCTGGGTTGAAACCATCATTCTGTTGCTCACCATGCCACCCCAGTTTAGACCTGGCCATATGCAAATCAGTCTTGAACCTGTGCCTCATGGGAACAGGCCAGCCCAAACTGCAAGCCAGGTCCTCACTGGACCAGAAACAAGCATCCTGGGACCGGTTTAGGGGTTTCACCTCTCTTCAGCCAGGTTAGCTTGATTCCAGTGGCACAGTGAGCCCATGACCCACGTCTGGGCATACTTGGCGCACTTAGGGCGAGAAAGCAAAAGACACACAATTGATGAACGGGATGCAGAACAAATCAAAACATTCACCCCCAGTCAAGAGATCTGGGTTAAATCCATCATTCTTTTGCTCACCAAGGCTCAGATCTTTGTACTGGGGTGAATATATGACATTGTTCTGCATTCTGTCCATCAATTGTTCTTTTTGCATTTGTCACCCCGAGTGGGACGGGTATGCTCAGACGTGGGTCCCCGGCTCTCCATGCAACTGGGGTCAAGCTATCCTGGCTGATGAGTGCTGAAAGCCCAAAACCGGTCCTAGGATGCTTGTTTTCAGTCCAGGGAGGACCTGGCCTGGCAGTTCGGGTTGGACTGTTCCCATTGGGCGCAGGGTCAAGACTGATTTGCATATGGCTGGGTCCAAACTGAAATGGCATGGTGAGCAAAATAATTATGGATCTAGGCCCAGGTCTTTGTACTAGGGTGAATGTATGACATTGTTCTGCATTCTGTCCATCAATTGTTCTTTTTTGCATTTGTCACACCGAGTGGGACGGGTATGCTCAGACTTGGGTCCCGTGCTCTCCATGCCACTGAAGTCATGCTATTCTGGCTGATGAGGGCTGAAACTGGTCCTAGAATGCTTGTTTCCAGTCCAGGGAGGTTCTGGCCTGGCAGTTCGGGCTGGACTGTTCCTATTGAGTGCAGGGTCAAGACTGATTTGCATATGGCTGGGTCCAAACTGGAATGGCATGGTGAGCAAAAAACAATGGATTTAGGCCCAGATCTTTGTACTGGGGTGAATGTATGACATTGTTCTGCATTCTGACCATCAATTGTTCGTTTTGCATTTGTCACCCCGAGTGGGACGGGTATGCTCAGACGTGGGTCCTGTGCTCTTCATGCCACTGGAGTCACGCTATCCATGCTGATGAGGGCTAAAAGCCCGAAACCGGACCTAGGATGCTTGTTTCCAGTCTAGGGAGGACCCGGCCTGGCAGTTCAGGCTTGACTGTTCCCATTGGGCACAGGGTCCAGACTGATTTGCATATGGCTGAGTCCAAACTGGAATGGCATGGTAAGCAAAATAACGATGGATTTAGACCCAGATACTTTATACATTGCCTTTGGGATAAGCCTGTCTGCTCGTGCCAAGCTACCAAGGGGGTGAGCAGGGGTTATCTAAAGTGTGTATCCCCCTTGCCCTGACTAGAAGTAAGGGTCCCTATTTGGTCAAAGGTACCTACCTCTGCCAACTAGAGACCCCCCTGTCTAACATTGGTGGTCAGCGGTGGGGATTTGAACTTGTATTTGTACTTGACCCACAGTGATTGGTGTACATCACTAGATTAGTGCAGACCACTACACAACCACATACTGTGTTTTATTTTTGGTTCTATTTTTGATCTGATCCTTGAGTCATCCACGCAGCATGTCTCAAAATGGCAAAGCAGCAAGTGAGAAGGCAGAATTGGAGTTTCACATTGAGGATTTGTATTCCTACAAAGTAGCTCAACTCAAACAATTTTGCAAGGATTTTGGATCTCCCATGAGGAATAGCTCTAAGAAGGATGAGCTACAGAAGGCCTGAAAAGCTTGGTGGGAGGCCAAAGGAGCTGCGGAGCCAGAGAAGGGAGAAGTGGACGAGGATGCACAAGGGAATGGTTTTGGGTCACAGGATCTGCCTGTGCCAAGGGCAGCCTCAAGGGCTGCCAGCGTCCATTCCGCAGGAAGTCTCTCCTGAGAGGAGCGGGAGGAGAACCAGAGGATCAGAGAGCATGAGCTGGAGATCATGAGGCTCAAGGAGAAGGCAGAGGAAAGGGCTCATGCCTTGGAAGAAAGGAAATTGCTTTTGGCTCATGAGTTGAGCATGAGGGAACTGGACATCAAGGCCAAACAACTGGAGTCCTGTTCAAATGGTGGCAGCGCACAGCCAGTACAAGGAGGTAAGGTGTACATACCCAAGGATTTAGTGCAGAATTTCCAGAAGGAAGAGGATATTTATGCATGATTTGAATCGTATGAGCTTGCATTGAGGATGAATGAGGTGCCTGAAAAGAACTGGGGGCGGACCTATGGAAACACTTTGAGGCTTCTGGGAGGGCTGTTTTACCACCTTTAGAGAAGGCGGCCGACGCCAATATGAAGGAGGCCTTATGCCTCAAGTATGGGCTCACCCCAGAACAGTTCAGAGTGAGGTTCAGGAACTTCAAGAAGCATGATTCAGACACTTGGGTTGAATGTGTGAGGGTGTACACATGTGCACTGGAAGGTTGGATAAAGGGCAGCAAAGTTACTGATGAGGGGTTGTGCCATCTAATTAGTTGGGAGCACTTGAGCAGTCTATGTGTTCCAGAGCTGCGCCAGCATCTTTTGGACAGTAAGTTAACTGATCCCAGTGAGCTTGCTAAGGGGCGGACCACTGGACCAGCACCAGGGTCCACAAGGGGATTGTGGGTACCACAGCCAAAGGTGGGGAGGGTCCCCAGCAGAAAAGTGGGGGACACAAAGGTAACCAAAAGGAGTTCTCTAAAGGGCCCCAAAACAGTTCAGAGGCAAAGGAGTCCCAGCCCCCCCAGCCTAAGACGTCGCAGCCCCCTAAGGGCGGGGTAACTTTCAGGGTCCCCCCAGGTGTTACAACTGTGGTGAGAAGGGCCACATTGCTCCTAGTTGCCCCAAGAAATCCCAAGCACCCACTGGTGCTCAGACACTGAGTTTTGTGTGTGTAGCTTTAGGGGAGGAATTAGTTTCCAGTGAAGGGGAAGAGCAAGCAGTTATGACCCTTGTCTCTTTAGGAGACAGAGAGATGGTCCAGGAGACCTACCTGCCTGAGAACACTAAAAAATACAGGCAGTGGGTGATCATCAATGGGAGGAGGGAGGAGGCTCTCCTCCCAGACACAGGAGCCAGGATGACATCTGTTAGGTGTCATGGGGTGTCTGAGGAGCAGGTCATTCCCAATGCACTTCACCCTGTAGTTGCAGCAGACAACTCAGTGTGCCTCTGCAAAGTGGCGCTAGTTCCCTTTGAGTGGGGGTCTCAGGTTCCTTGAAAGTCATTGTCAGTCCATCCATGCCTGTAGAATGTCTGCTGGGTAATGACCTGGAGAGTTCCCCATGGAGGGAGGTGGAATGCCAGGCTCATTTCGAGATGTTGGGTCTGCCTGAGTGGGTCTGTGTGACCACTCGGTCAATGGCAACCAGTAGGGGTAATCAAGCGGACCTGGAGCCTGAAACAGTGGCCCAGGTGCCTGCCAGAAAGAGAAGGGGTAGGGGGCATGGGAAACCAGCCCCAGCCCTTCCCATGGTCCAGGAGGAAGCAGAACCTGAGGGGGATGCCCTGGAACCTAAGGAGGAACAGGTGGCCGAACTGAGAGAGCTGCCTGAGCTGACCCATTGGCAGCAGGAAGGAGGTCCCTCCAGGGAGAAGTTCTGCAAGGTGCAGATGGAATGCCCTTCGCTCAGTGGTATGCGGCAACAGGCTGCAGACCAAGCAGCAGGTTACGAGTCCAAGACTTATCTAATTTACTGGGAAGATGGATTACTCTATAGTGAGCCTAGGGTCGCTGAGCACAGTGCAGCCCGTGTTCTGGTGGTACCCGAGCGCTTCAGGGCCTTCCTACTGGGTCTGGCTCATGACGTGCCTCTCGCAGGACATTTGGTGTGCGACAAGACCTTTCAGAGGCTTGCCACCCACTTTTTCTGGCCCGATGTCAGTACACACTGCAGGATTTGCCAGACTTGCCAGGCAAGTGGCAAGAGTGGAGGGAAGTATAAGGCTCCCTTCCAACCCTTAACTGTGGTGATCACCCCTTTTGAGCAGGTGGGCGTTGATATTGTGGTGCCACTGGAACCCAAGGCAGCCTTCGACAACAAGTTTCTCTTGGGCTTGGTGGACCATGCCACCAGGTACCCATAAGCTGTCCATCTCTGGACAATCACAGCCCCTGTGGTGGGCCATGCATTGATGGGGATCTTTTCCCGTTTGGGGTTCCCCAGAGAGGTGGTCTCCGACTGGGGTACCAACTTCATCTCGAAGTATATGAAGTCTTTGTGGGAGTAGTGTGGGGTAACTTACAAGTTCACCACTCCTTACCATCCTAAAGGGAATGGGTTGGTTGACAGATTCAACCGAGCCCTAAAAGGCATGATAATGGGCCTTGCGGAGAACGTGAGAAGGAAGTGGGACGTCTTTTTGCCATGCCTGTTTGCCTATAGGGACGTACCTCAGAAGTCCTTAGGGCTCAGTCCCTTTGAACTCCTGTACGGTCACCTTGTGAGAGGACCTCTGAGTCTGGTGAAGGAGGGTTGGGAAAAGTCCCCTGGTAAGACCCCCCAGGATGTGTTCAGATATATGCTGGCCCTCCGGAACCAGACTCAATGGTTCAGGAAACTCGCTCAGGCGAACCTGGAAGCTAGCCAGGAGGAA
Organism: Triturus cristatus; assembly: GCF_964204655.1. Classification (NCBI taxonomy): domain Eukaryota; kingdom Metazoa; phylum Chordata; class Amphibia; order Caudata; family Salamandridae; genus Triturus; species Triturus cristatus. The sequence continues at coordinate 1,649,173,723 of NC_140590.1, read as the reverse complement.
AGGAAAAGATGGTTCGAGCAAAATGCCACTCTGGTCGAATTTCAACCTGGACAGGTGTCGGTGATGGCGCGTGTGGGGCCCTGTGTGCTCCAAGACAAGAGAACTGGGCTATATGAGGTGGTGGAGCACAAGAGCGATGTATCCTATGTGGTTGACTTGCAGTCTCGCAGGAACCCTCTAAGGGTCCTACATGTGAACCGCCTCAAGCCACACTTTGAGAGGTCTGATGTGACAATGCTCCTGGCTACAGATGATGGGATGGAGGAGGAAAGTGACCCTCTGCCTGACTTCCTGTCAGCAGAGGAGCAGGATGGATCAGTGGATGAGGTTAACGTCTCGCCTACCTGACCCCAGAGCAGCAGAGGGACTGTCGCTATGTGTTGGGTCAGTTTGTCTCCCTCTTCTCCCTGAAGCCAGGAGTCACCGATTGGTGCACCCATGATGTGGACACTGGGCACAGTCTACCTGTGAAACAAAAATTGTACAGGTTTGCTGACAAGGTCAGGGCCAGTATCAAGTAAGAAGTTTCCAAGATGTTGGCGCTAGGGGTAATTGAGCCCTCCAGCAGACCGTGGGACCAAAAGCTGCTGCACCCGGTGCCACTCCAGAACTGCAGTTTTGTGTGGACTACCGTGGGGTCAATGCTGTCACCAAGACTGACGCACGCCCCATCCCCAGATCTGATGAGCTTGTGGATAGGTTAGGCGCTGCACAGTACCTCAGTACGTTTGATTTAACATCTGGGTACTGGCAGATTGCCTTAACTGACGGGGCCAAAGAGAGGTCAGCATTTCCAACACCAAAGGGGCACTTCCAGTTCAGTGTCATGCCCTTTGGGTTGAAGAACGCCACTGCCACTTTCCAGAGACAGGTCAACCGGGTACTGTCCGGGCTGGAGGAATTCAGCGCTGCTTACCTGGATGACATTGCTGTGCTCAGCCCCAGTTGGGAAGAACATTTGCAACACCTCTGTGAAGTGTTGAAGGCTCTGCAAAGGTCAGGCCTCACTGCCAAGGCCAGTAAGTGCCAGATAGGGCAGGGATCTGTGGTGTACTTGGGACACCAGGTAGGGAGCGGCCAGGTTTCGCTCCTAAAAGCATAGATTGATACCATTTTGGCTTGGGAGCTCCCCAAGACCCAGACAGAGGTTAGAGCCTTCTTATGTCTCACTGGGTATTACAGACGGTTTGACAAGGGGTATGGCACCATGACTTCAAGGAAGCAGCCCTGGAAGGTGATTTGGACCGATTCCTGCCAGACTGCGTTTGATGCCCTGAAAGCTGCCATGTGCACGGCACCCGTGCTCAAGATGCCTGATTTCTCCAAAGAGTGTATGGTGTAGACAGATGCTTTAGAGCATGGAGTGGGAGCAGTACTCTCACAATTAAACGACTAGGGCTTGGAGCAATCCGTAGCTTTCATTAGCCGGAGGCTACTTCACAGGGAATAGAGGTGGAGTGCAATTGAAAGGGAAGCTTTTGCTGTGGTCTGTGCGCTAAAGAAGCTCGGGCCCTACTTGTTTGGGACTCACTTCCGGGTTCAGACAGACCACAGGCCCTTCAGATGGTTAATGCAAATGAGGGGTGAGAACCCAAACCTGTTGAGGTGATCCATCTCCCTACAGGGAATGGACTTTAAGGTGGAACACCGCCCTGGTACAGAACATGCCAATGCTGATGGTCTGTCCAGGTTCTTCCGCCTTAGTGATGAGAACACTCAAGAGGGTGGGTAGTTCTCCCCACTTTTCAGCTGGAGGGGACACGTGTTAGACCTGGCATCCTTGGTGTGGTTTCCTCTGACTTTTTGCCTCTCCCTCCTGTATTTTTGATATTGTGCTGGATTTCGTTTTTGCTGGTTTAAATGCTTTGGGCACTTTGCCACTGCTGATCAGTGCCAAAGTGCAAGTGCTCTCTGTGTAAATTGTTATTGTGATTGGTTATCCATGATTGGCTTATTTGTTTTACCAGTAGGTCCCTAGTAAAGTGCACTGAGTGTGCCAGGGCTGGTATTTCAAATGCTTCTAGTGGGCTTGCTGCATTGATTGTGCCACCCTCATGAGTAGCGCTGTAAAGAGGTCTCAGGCCTGTCACCGCAGTGCCTGTGCGCAGTTTGTTAACTGCCCTGTTGTCCCCACTTGCCAGGCCTGACCCTTCCCTTTTCTTACACATTGGACACCCCTATGGTAGGTCCAAGGTACCCCCCTGGGCAGGGTGTGTGTATGTGAAAGGTAGGGCTTGTACTAATGTGGGTAACATGTCCTGATAGTAAAATACTGCCAATTTCGTTTTTCACTATTGGAAGGCTATCTTCCCCATTCAACGGCATGGGGAAGGCTGTGTAACATGTTTACCTACATATCTTCCCATAGGAGCAAGATAGAAAATTGGAGTATGGTATCCCTGAACTCAGAATTTAATAACACATCTTTTAGTAAAGATGTTTTTTATATACTGTGTTTGAAAATAGCACTTTTAGAAAGCGGCTATTTTCTTGTTCAACCTTTCTGTGTGTCTCTGCCTGTTTGTGGATTGACTGTCTGATTTGAGAGGGACAGGGGCTGGGGTGGCTCCAGGAGTCTGGATGAGTCAGCACTAAGCTGAATAGACCGATCTGCATTTGGAGTGGTGGGAGGAGTAGCACCTGGGCCCGAATAGGGCTGTGCCTGCCTTCCACAATGCTGGCTCCACTGTCGTACTTTAATCTCTGCCACCGCGTAGGGGACAGGGCCCTACCCCTGTCCATCTTGGTATTAGCAAACCGCAAATGGTAAATGCGGCATGTACGAGTGCTTTATATATCGTTCTAGCTATGAATGCACTGTGTACACGTTATTCTGCTTCACTACGCGGGTTCCATTTTGGAAGCGGTGGCCATCTTGTCATTGCCCTCACATAGGCTATAATGGAGCAAATACGGGCCTCACAGTACATGTGCTTTCCCGTGACTTCTTGGTGACCTGGGCAGCTGGCTCTGCTGCCCCGGGTCAAACTGGTCTCACGAGCTCCCCTTCCTCCGTCCACCTGTGATTAGCATCAGGGCTTGACCCATCATAAAACCCTTTCATTCTACACAAACCTCCGGCTAATCTCTTTCACACCTGCTTGTTCCTGCTTTATGACTTGTTTCCCAAAACAGGAGATGCTCATGTTTATTGGGGGGTCTATTGATATCCAATGTGGGATCTGAACCTTACTGTGTAAATCATTGTGGGCTGGCCGAACTGGAATGTGGGATGGTCATCATGACTCTGCCTTTTCCTTTGAAATGTATACATGTAATGGCCATATCATAAAACCTAGGAATGTATGCTTGAGGCAGGGAAAACTGTATTTAAGATGAAGTCCGTTTCTGTGATTTTCAGCAGTCTCCTGAGAACATACACGCTGTTGTACTTCTAGGATACCTGTAATTGGTCTGCAGCCAATAAACAAATCTTTGACTTCACCCAGAAGACTCTGTGTTTCTGTAGGTCTGGAACAGGGTGAACCCAGAAGTCATAGGGTGTGTGCCCCTGCACCGCTGGGTCTAAAATACCCAGTACTTCACCACCTCCTGCGGTGTGTCTGATGGCCCTGGCCCACACTCACAAAGGAAGAAGATGTGCACTGGCAGAGTGCCCCCAGAACTGGTTTGGGCTGGGTCCAGGACCCTTCACACATGGAGAACAAAGACTTTTGGGGTATAAATATGAGAGCTGAAACCCCTGAAAGTTAGACTACTTTGTGATCAATAGGAATCCCTGCCAAAGAAGATCAGCTGAAGAGACTGAGGACAAGTACTGCCCTTGCTGTGTGTCTGGGGTTGGCCTGCGGTTTGCTGTTTCTACTGAGGAGAGAACCAAGGGACTTTGCTGTGTGCTGTGTCCCCTACTTGAAGAAGGACTTTGCTGTGTGCTGTGTCCATCTGAAGAAAAGTCTACAAGGGCCTGAGAAGAGCTGGCCTCCTGTTTCTGAATTCCCAGGCACAAAAGGACTTCACCCACAGCTGCCCTGAACTTCCTTGCTGGGAGTTCCAGTCTGCCAGGAGGGCCTGTAACTGTGTGTGAGGCCCTTTTGCTGTTGGGAGCTGGAAGGGCGACGCAACGAGAGAGAAGTGTGACGCCGCCGCAGCAGGCACTTTTGCATCATCAAGGAAGCGTGTCGCAGCTGCCGTTGTTAGCCGTCGTATCACCGGAGAAGCGTACCGCCACCACAGAGGGTGCCGTCACATCTCTGGAGAAGCGTGTCGCAGGGCCGTCACATCGCTGAGGAAGCACGCCGCCGCAACAGTCGCCAAGGGTGTCGTCGCGTCACCGTGGAAGCGTGTCCCAGGGCCTGTCGCGGCTCAGAAAACCATTGAGTTTGCCGCACGGCAGTCAGGCATGCACGCATCGCCTCCACGTTGTCGCATTGCAGTAAAGATGGCATTTTGTATCATCGCACTGGATCGTCGCAACACATCGAGGCGCCATCTTGTCACATCGGAACCGGAGCGAGGAAGAATCAACGCATCGCCTTGTCTGCGCCCCTTTTGTTTGTTTTGCGTTACGCATCCCAGGTACTTTGAGACTAAAGTGTCACATTTATCATCTACAAGTTTATTTTTGCAACAACCCTTTTTAGGTCTCGCCTGGCGTAAGACTGCGCAGACATGCGCAGTCTCACTGGTGAGATTTAATGATTTAGAGGAGATTTCTCTAGTGGGCGTTAAGCCCCGCCCCTCTTTTCCATTGGCGGACGTCACCGTTTATGCTAAACGGTGGCCAGCCATTGGAAAAGAGCGTCTAGTGACGTACACTTTTCTCTTTTAGAGCCGTCCCAGTTGGACTGGCTCGGTTCCTTTACGTCTGTGGTAAAAGGTTTTCTTATCTTTATGGGGCCATGTGTTTCAAACACATGGACCCATAAAGACGAGAAAACTTTTCATGCGTGGGGTAATGACTTGTAAACAGCTGTGCCCGCCTGCTTGAATTAGATGGACTCTCCGCCTGCTGCTGCTGTGGAGGGTGGTGTCAGGGCGCCCTCCCGCTCTCTCGCTTCCTGCCCTAGTGTGTTCTCCGCCCCCTCCCACTCCTGTCACAGAGCCCTCCAGTCCGTTGCAGCTTCAGACCTGCCGCCTCCACCGCACCACCGCTCCAGGCTCCTGCACTCGCGCTCTGTCCTGCGCGCAGACCTCGGCTGAAGGCTGCCCTTAGACTCGGCACTGTGCGCGACCCTTTCTGGAGGAGTTTGTTGTCCTCATCCAGGGACAGATGGGACCGTCCGGGACGTCTCGCGTCCTCGCTCTTTAATATTTGGCTGTGGTGTGTGGCCACGCTCTGGGGTATAGGAGGACCACCCCGAGAAGACCAGGTAAGGATTAAGAGCTGCGCCTGTCTCCTCCTTCCCGATAGTATCTCTAGGGATTGCAGAGAGGGCGACGGGTAAATGATTGTGTCTGCAGAAGCACTTATCCTGTTTCCGCAAGGGGTTCTGTTTAAAGTGGACTTTCCGTGTGTTTCTTTGTTGTAGAAGCAGAGGATGCTGTGCGCGGATACTGGCATGCTCAGGGCTGTGTGCGGACTGGCCAACAGATAAAGTGCCAGGTATTCAGACTGGCCGGTGCCTCCGAAGGGCCGGGGTAAACCAAGGGCCCAGTAGTGCGTGCCTCTGGACAGCCGGTAGGTGGTGGGGGCAGTGACAAGATAGGCCGGAATCTCCGACAGTCAGGTTACAAAGGGCTGGGACAGAGACAGGACAGGCTGGAGTATCTGGATAGCCGGCAGAGCATGGCTAGAGTAGAGTAAGGACAGGCCAGTATTTCTGGAACGCTGGCGGGGCAGGGATAGAGAAAGAACACGTAGGTACCTCCGCCATGCGGTAGGTCATGACTGAGACATAGCATGGGGTCTTTCGGACAGGCCAGTACAGTAGGACTGGGCAGAGACAGGACATGCCATGCCATGGCACTGATAGACCGTTAGGCCCGTGGTAGAAAAAGGGCACACCTGTGTCTCTGGCTGTGATTTAGACAGGACAGGCCAGCGCCACTGGAAGGTCTGCTATGACAGAACACGGACAGAGCGCACGGGCTGGCGTCTGTGGGGTACAGAAGAGACAGGACACCCCAGTGCTTCTGAATGTTCTGCAGGGAAGAGGCAAGAAAGGACACACATGTGTCTTTGAAGAGCGCGAGGGAATGGACAGGAAAGGGGCAGGCAGGTGTCCTTGATTGTTCTGCAGTTTGGACCGGTGCCTCTGAACGGCCGATAATTTGAGACTGAGCCCAATAGTACCTAATAATGGCACCGACCACACCTATTGACATTGCCAATACTTGTTTAACTTTCCTTCCAGTATATTTGCTGCCTGTGTGTTCTGCCAATCTACCTCTCCTGGTAGTTATTTTATAATAGACATACACTGTATTTTCTTTTAACATGCCAGCCTCTTTACAAAAATTCAGTCACACTAAATAAAGGCAAGCAACAAATATGCAAAGTGCTATTGAAGCACCACATTTCTGCCTGTAGAAAAATTGTTAATACATTAAAATATACACATTTATATATTAATTTACCTTAAATGGGGATCCTAAAAATAAAAGAATGAAAGTACTGACATTTATGCTCTACAGGCAGTGAAGTGTCTGCCACAGCCTTGCACATCTGCCAACACCTTCAGAGCTTCAATGTGGAAAAGCAATCTGCAGACCCCTGGTGATAGAATGACAGGGGGTGGACACACTTTTTCAGTCTGGAATGATACTAAGAAAATCAGGAGCCTTCAATAAACTGACATCTGTCATTAGCACGGGCCTGTCTGGAGATCGATTTTCTGAAATAATCTGGACATCTGAATATAAATAGCATTCCATTATGGCCATTTCCATATACCTTGGTGCCACTGAGTGGGAGCCATAAGGCAACAACCTTGCTAAGACTTTATGGCTGGGTCAAACCAGGAATCTTAAACTATCAGCAATTCAAAAAGTATCCCTTTCATTATTTAGTTTATCCCTGCTGGCAGCTTCTGAGCAAACTATATTGATCCTTTTTAATGTTTTAAAACTGATTTTCAAGATTAAACACTTTGACAATGTCATAAGTGAAAAGCCCACAGTCAGTGATGCCATTGAGGGCCTCTAGCTCACATCCAGAGCTAGGAGAGCATATGGTCAGAGTCATGAAGCCAGGCACAAGTGGGGACTATCCATTCAACATAACTACACAGAAGCAGAGAGAAACAAGCATTGAAAATGCAGTAGGTCTCGCCTTAGATTAAGTAAAAGCCATTTGCTTTGCTAATGGTATTGTATAGCAATGCAAATGGCTTTAACTTAATCAAAGGCGAGGCCTATTGCATTTTTAATGCTTGTTAAAGATATTCTACTGAGTTTCTGTATGTTGGATTTCTGACGTTTTGGTATTGTTTAGTTTAGATAAAGATATTTTATTTTTCTAAACTGATGTTGTGTGCATTTGTGGTGTTTTCACTGTGTTACCGTGAGTGTTGGTACAAATACTTTACACATTGCCCTTAGGATAAGCCTGTGTGCTCGTGCCAAGCTACCAAGGGGGTGAGCAGGGGTTAACTAAAGTATGTATCCCCCTTGCCCTGACTAGAACCAAGGGTCCCTATTTGGTCAAAGGTACCTACCTCTGCCAACTAGAGACCCCCATTTCTGACACAAGTGCTTAATTTGTAAAAAAAAAAAAAATGCCAGGCTTCTAGTCAGCAGGACACTTCCACTTGCACTGCCCAGTGCCGCATAAGTAATAAGTCACACTCCTATGAGTATGAGAATTCTTACAATTTCAGGCCCCCAAAGTTAAAAGAATTGCTTTGGCAGTAGGTTTTGCTCATTGTTAATGTATACTGAATGAATAAACAACAGTTGTTGCGCCCATCTCTGAATTTAAAAAAACAGTGCCACTGTGTCGCAGACTGTCATAGGTGCTGCAGCTGACAATTAAGTGCTGGTGCTGTGCACCGGAATCCACCTGCTCAAATTAAGCACTGGAAAGTCCAAGGCTCTACAGGCACACACTTGCAGATTTACTGCACAATAAATTCACATTAAAATGTACTTGTGGCATAATCGCCCTTGTACAGTGGGTGGAGAAAGGAAGTAAAAGGAAGGTTTTTTCTAGCTGGCGAAGCATTGTATTCTTACTCCATTAAAAAAAGCAGGATGCAAAAGACTCAGGTAGTTTTTCCAGATGGTTTTACCTGCTGGAGAAATTGGGTCAGGTTCTTCCACAACCAGTAAAACCAAGAAAAACTTAAACAGTAGTAATCAGGCGGAGCTAAATTCATGCATAAAACCATGCATCAATTTCGCTCGCTTGACTGTTAACTGGACCCAGGATGACGTCATACTCTCAGCAGCACTGGGTGATTGGCCTTTGTGATTCATCTTTATTTTCAATAAGGAGCTATAGAGGGAATTAATGTGCCAGGTCACCCTCCAATCAACATTAAATCAAACAACAAAGACCTGGAACTAATAGGCAACCTCATCCATTTAATAAGCATCTTGGATTGATATGGGGTGATACTCTTATCATTTCCCACACTCAGATGCTATTGTATGCCCTCTGAAATAATACACTATGCCTGGTTGATTAATAATTTAAAACAAACCACAATGAGAAAACCAGTCGTCTGTCAGATCACTTGGAAGACAACACTCCCAAAATTAAGTGTATATCCCACAAAGAAAAAGTTTGTAGAAAACGAGAAAGTGTCTCACGTATGCACAACCAAAAGGGCTACTGGTAGGTTCTCACCAGCTTGCCCATGTACTTATCATCATTGATCACTTTCTCGCGTGAAAAAAGAAGAAAATAGGTGTTTGTGTCCAGTGAGAGGGAAATGAAACAATTAAATATATAGAAAAGACCCCGTGACAAATGAGACACAAGTAGTCTCTAATAAAAATTGAGCTGGACTCACACACATACTTATAGCTTTTAATCCAACACGTGAGTTCGCCCAATATTAAAACCACGGCTTGTTGTGAACCACTTCAAGGACAGCCAACATGTTTCATTGCAAATTCAATAGTAGCGGAAAATTCGTCAGGGCAACCGAGGTCACACGCCACCTCCCTGGACGTCAAAAGCGACTACTGAGAGCCATGGGCCCACATACCAGCTCAACCCAGCATGGTGCCCTACTCTCAGCAGCACGGAGTGATTGGCCTTTGTGATTAATCAACAGTTGCCCCTTCGTTTTGAGCGGATTCAGTTGTATGGTGAAGGATATCTGGCGAGGGAAGGAAGTCATCTAGGAACCAAGCCCATGGCAGATCCTGCAGATGCCATTGCTGAAATTGCCTGCATCAATATTGAGTGAATGCAGTTGAAAAGTGCAAAAAAAGAGTGAATACAGTTGAAAAGTTCACGGACGTTCTCCTCTGCTGGTGAACTGAACTACACAAGACGTGTTTCCACTACACAGTGGAACTTTGTGTGCTCACCATTTGCTTAATCGCAGACATCCTTGCACCATCTCTACTCTTGGCATGATGTCATCTTGAGGCCACAGAGCAAATCCTGGGTTCAAAGGAAGTGTTCATTTCAAGTAACAGCTGTTTCTGGCGCGTGCCACTGTTTGGAGACTGCAATCAACCCCACAAGCACTGTAGACACATACATCACAAATAGGTCCCTTCTACAGTGTGCATTGGAAGGCGGAAACAGCAGCGGCGGCTCCTCCGTAATGGCAGAGGAGCGTCGCCCCACCTGCCAGCAGCTGAAAAAATAAAACAATAATAAACCTTTGTTTACTATTGTTTAATTTTTTTCTCTGAGCTGTGGCTTGGGGGCGGTATGCCCAGAAGTGGGTCCCATGCTCTCCATGCCACTGGAATCAAGCTACCCTGGCTGAAGAGGGGTGAAACCCCGAAACCGGTCCTAGGATGCTTCTTTCCAGTCCAGGGAGGACCTGGCTTGGCAGTTCGGGCTGAACTGTTCCCATGAGGCACAGGGTCAAAACTCATTTGCATGTGGCTGGGTTCAAACTGGAACGGCACGGTGAGCAAAAAAAACGATGGGTTTAGGCCCAGATCTCTGTACTGGGGTGAATGTATGACATTGTTCTTCATTCTGTCCGTCAACTGTTGTTTTTGCATGTGGCTTGGGGCGGGGCCAGGGTGATGACAGGCTGGAGAGTGTGTATTGGGCACTGCTACTCAGTGTGCATGGCATCATCTGCATTGGTTGCCCCTTGAACAAAGAGTGTGTTTTAAAGCGCTCTGTATCACGCTTAAGATTCTTACAGGCATCGGCCCAGGAATCCTGAGTGACCTAAGCGCCCAGTACACACCCTCACGAGCGCTGCGCTCGGCGGATCGGCTCCTTGCAAGAATTCCATGAATACGAAGGACCAGATCGGGTGGTCGATCTTTTAAACGGCTGGCTCCCGCTTTATGGAACTCCCTTCCTCTACACATCCGTAGCAATCCTGATCACCTGGCTTTCAGAAGGCTGGTAAAGACCTGGCTTTTCTCCCACTGCTAATTCTCCGCCTTTCTTTCTTACTCTGTGCTCTGCTTCTGCGCAGGGACGCCTCGCTGCTGGGGCAGCCATGCGCTATAGAAGTATTCTAATCTAATCATGGCATGCGCACTGAAGCTCTCTTCAACCCTAGGTGCGTTGCCGGGATGGAGAGAGAAGGCGCAGGCTCCCAGTCTAACAGAGCACACTCATCAGCACTCAGGCCAATTCTGACGCTGCTTTCAGCAGCATGAAAGCAGCAACAGGATTGGCCGCAGTGCACTCTGGGAGTTTGTCCCTGAAAACGCAAGGGGTGCGATGTTGCGAGCAGGTAAGTGTTATTTTTTAATATTATTTGTCTCCCCCTATGTCTGTTGTCCCCCCTGCCCCCACCTGTTCTCCACCTCCTCCCTGCCCTGCAACTCTGTTAACACCCAGGCAGCCACTGGGACACAGATGAGCTGTGCAGGGAACTCCGGGTTACCATTAGGGGGCGCAGGGCATGTGACAGAAACCAAACCCAACATGGTTTGCAGACTACACTCCAGGCGTGGTGCACATGAGTGTTTGGTGAAATAACTGAGATATTTTTTTCAGGCGAGCACCGCTTAATGGGCTGTAAGGGCTTCAGCCCTCCTCCCCTATGTGTTCCATAGCCTGGGCTGCAGGCCTGCAGCTGTGTGGGTGTCTGTCCCAGGGAAAGTCTGGGCAAACTACAGCTGAAGAAGAGAGTGTTTGAACAAACATTTTCTCCAGCAGACACATTCAGCTTATCTTGCTTCTGCAGTGTCCTTAAAGGAGGTGATAGGGGTCACAGATCAACCACAACACCCAGGACAAAAACCTCACAGTGGGGGGTCAAATGTGTAAGGCAGTGTGCTTTACTGATCACCATTGTTTTAAAGAGAGACAATGCGTTCTCTTTAATGCTCTATTTAAGGGACTGCGTCTACACTTCAAAAGCAATTTCTGCCGTCTGCATTTATATAGTGCTTACTACCCATACATGATAAGTAATGAAAGGTAAAGAAAGACAGTTTGTTTTTTTAATGCAGCGACCAGACTCTTCTGCCAATATGATGCGTGGCTGGGGCTCAAAGGCATCATGGCGCTTTACACAAGTACCAGAATAAATAACACAAAATCAGATATTTATTTTTAAGCACAGGGAGGATAAGTGATCTGCCCAGGATCACAGAATACTGAGCTGACGCTGGGATTCAAACTACCAAGTTCCAGAGTCAGCAGCTCAGGCTTTTAGGCCACATCTCACCGATTGGTATTGGCGTGAGTGGCTGCTGATCTTTGAAAGTGGTGGGGTGCAATACTCCCCAGGAGTTCAGCCCATCTTTTTCAAAATTTGCCTCACTCATACTTACTCCCTCTCACATTTAGACCAAGATTAAAAAGCATTTTGGGCTGGGTTTGCATCTCAAAAGGTACGCACACCTACTCAAAATGTGTTTTTTAATTTACTTTCCAGCACAAAACCTGTTTTTAACTGGAAAGTTGCCTGAAAGTAATGCACAGCAGTGCAAAGAGCTGCTTTGCTTTATTCTGTGTCAAGGGTGCGCTCTATGGATGGTACGTTCCTGTGCAACCACCTATGGTTTTTGACGCAAACCCCTATCTACTAACAACAATTGACAGGGTGTTGCAGCAAAAAATATACACCACTTGAAAACAGGCATTAAAAAGGAGAAACACTTATTTCTCATAACTTTTCCCGCTTTGAAACTGTACTACACTGTACAGCACACATCCAAAGCAGGAAAAGTTTTATTGTTAGACAAAGCATAGAAGTTAGTGCTGGAAGGGCACCCTTCCAGTACAGAAGCTATGCTACAACTCAAACAGACATCTTTTCACTATGGTGCAAAGGTGTCTGTATGACGCTTGGCAGCCGAATTGTACAGCAGTGATGCGGAGAGGGCAGGATAGTATCACATCTTTGTAGCTGTGGTGCTTTCCAGCTCTCTCATGCAACACAGCAATGTTGGGTGCTGTTCTGCATTGTGTGAAAGTATTGATAATCTGTGCCTTAGTCTCTTCCCCTCACTCACTCCAACTCACATTCTCTCACTTGCTCATTTCTTTCCACTCAACGTTACTCATACACAAACGTACTCCTAATCACTGATTCTCATTCTCACTTGCTAACACACTTAAACACACTCCACACACAGGTCCTCATACCCAGTGGTGGCTGGACAGAGTGCAACCTGAACCCCCTGCCAAAAAATAATCTTTACCCTCTCTGCCTCAGTAATTATTGGCCTATCTCCTTGTTACCTGGAGTCTACAAACTCTTAGAAAAACATGTTAATAAAATCTCTCCCCTGTCCTCGAATCCAAGGAAGTGCTTCATCCAACTTAAATGGGCGTCCACCCACATCACTGAAACAGCTCTGTTGGCGGGTGGACCAGGAACTGAGATGTCTCCTTGATCAAGGAGGATCTGCAGTCATTATTCTCTTAGATCTCAGTGCTGCCTTTGACACCGTGGACCATCTAACTCTCACTCAGAGAATTTCAAAGGCCGGTGTCAAGGGCCGGGCACTAGAATGGCTCGACTCTTCTGGAGAACCAAACTTTCAGGTCTCGGATCAGTCCTATAACTCAGCCAGACTCCCCTTTAGCTGTGGGGTTCCTTAGGGCTCCTCCCTGAGCCCCAACCTTTTTAATCATTATATGCTCCTCCTTACCGACATTGTGTGCTCACTTGGGCTGTCATTGGTCTCAAATGCCGATGACACCCAGTTGGTCATGTCAGTTTCCCCCGACCCCAAATCCAGACACCTGTCTTTGATTCCATGTCTCTAGGAAGCAGCCAGTTAAAGATGTCTGGTTGTAAATTTAAACTCAATGAGGAAGAAGTGAAACGTGCTGTTGAGGAAATAGGCGACCGTGTAGCGACCCTTGTAGAGCATGAAAACAGAAGGGATAAGGAACTGAATATGATGCAGCAAGAAATCCTCCGGCTCAAAGAGCAGAATATTGAGCAAAAGGGACACACAGAAGATCTGGAAAACCTCTCCTGCTGCAACTATGTGTGCATCAGAGGGGTGAAATCAGGTGCAGAGGGAGAGAACATTAGGGAGTTTGTTGCGGCTCTTTTTCGAAAGGTGTTGGGCGACGACCACACGGCTGACATCCAGATTGACAGGGTCCATCGGGTGGGGTTGCTGATAAGTCGTAAGGCTCCACCGCTGGACATTCTAGTTTGTGTACACGACTTTCAGCTGAAGGAACTGATTATTAAGAAGGCGAGAGCAGCTCACACCTTGCAGTTCCGTGGTCACTCTCCTACATTTTTCCAAGATATGTCAACTGCCATCCTGTGCAAGCAACGTGAATGTCGGCCAATTATGATGCACCTGAAAGAGAAAGGAATCACATACTCCTAGGGGCATCCCTTCCATATTATCTTCTGCTATGAGGGTAAGCTGCGACAGATACGTTCACTTCAGGAGGCCAGGGATGTCCTGAGAATTACGAAGCCCATGTCCCCGGAAATGCAACGTAAATCCCTGGAGGGATCGAGGCACACTCAACCTCGCTGCAGACGGTGGAGAGGACCCCCTCCTTCCACAAACCGGTCACAGCGACCATAGTGAAGGGACGAGAAGCAGTAATTTCCTCGCTGGCAACTAGCCCCGCCATTCGTCCCCCAGCTGAACGCTTAGAGAAAGCACGATGAGCACAACTAAGTGGCGGAGTCGGAGACCGCCCTCACCTTCCCTTGAAGCTCGGCCGTGAGCACTTGCCCCCTTACCCAGTTCTACCTAGACGAACTTTTGTCTCCAGGAATGCTTGCTCTTGTTCCACCCAGTATGATGGGAAAGTTTATAATGTTTTCTTTTAAGTGGTTTATTTTTTTGGTGTAACCTGCACCGGTCATAGGGAGGCCAGATATTCGAGGGTAGCGCCCCACACTCCCTGGCCCACCCCACTTCGCCCATCCTACTATGTGTACACCCCCATATATCACTTAACATCTGATACACCACATGGGTAAGGACCAAAAGACCGTATCCCTCAAAGTACGGGGCCTCAACCACTCTGTGAAATGCGCTGCCATCCTCTCCCTGCCGGAGAATACAGACTATTACATTTGCATGTTACAAGAAACCCACTTATTATCTAGAGACACGGCCCTCCTGCATACATGCTGATTCCCACACCGGTACTGGTCCTCGAGTGCCACTAAAAAAAATGGAGTGCTATCCTGTTTAGAGCAAAATTCGAAGGGAAAGTTCTCTCTACCCTATATAAGGTGAAGGGGAGGGTTTTCGCACTTCGAATTTAATAGAGCTCCACTCCTTTCACCTTAATTAATATCTACACGCCAAACATGCACCAAGAACCCTTCATTATGAGGACCCTCTCAGAAGGTCTAGCCTCTCAAGACGCAGCGATCCTGGTGGGAGGCGAATTCAACTTAGTAATGGATAATGCCAAGGACCGTTCCAACCAGTGGTCAGCTCAGATTGGGGCACTCTCCCCAGTGGGTAAACAATGGTTCAAAGATAATGTGCTGCATGATGTCTGGCGCCACCACCACCCAGAGACAATGGGACTATACACACTACGCAGCTACACACAAATCTTAAGAGCGCCTAGACGATTTTTTAGCCTCCACAGCGCTTCTGTATAGGGTGCGTGAAGCAATTATAGAGTCACGGTTCCTGTCGGACCATGTGCTGATTGCTGTCACCATTCAACCAGATGAGGCCAGCCACAAATACACAAGATGGCGCCTGCGGGAGGGCCTGTTGCAGTCACCGGAGATGATGAAGTTGATCGGGGCAAAAATTGTAGAATACATACAACACAATGATAGGGAGGACACCTCGCTGGCGGCGATATGGGAGTCCCTGAAATTAGTAACGAGGGGGGAATTTGTGGCTGTCTCTTCCGCTGACAATAGACAGCGTCGGGAGATCCGTCGAAACATAGAACAAGAGGTGAGAGAGCTGGAAACTATACATAAGCGCACAGGTGCGCCATGGGTATGGAGAGAACTGGAGAACAAAACGTCTCCTCCTAAACCACCTAGACCTGGATAGGGTGGAGTACGCCCTACTCCATCTCCACCATAAGTTCTACCTGTGCAGCGACAAATGCGGGAGGTTGCTAGCTCAGAGGCTTAGAGCTAAAACTCTGGCGGTGGCTATACCATCGAATAAGAAGCCCTCAGGCGAGGAGGTGCACTCGGACTCTCAGATAATGGCGACCTTTGGTCAATTCTACTGGTCTCTGTATACCGAGGAGGAGGCAGGGCAGCCGGTAACCGGTAGCCCATGCGTACCTGGAGGCAAGTAATTTCACGCAACAACCCAGGGCCCTGGCCAGCCAACTGGACGAGCCCATACGCCCAGAAGAAATTATCTCAGCCATCGCTAGGCTGAAATTAAATGAAGCCCCTGGACCGACGAGTTTCCCGCTCTGTTATATAAAACCTTCTGCGTTGAACTGGCACCTTTGTTGATGTTTCTTTTCAACTCCTTTTTGGAGAGTGGTGCGGTGACTGACTCCATGGCAGAAGCTGCAATCTCAGTAATCCTCAAACCTCCCAAGGATCACAGTGTATGCGGCTCCTACCGGCCAATATAACTGCTTAACTTGGACGCAAAACTCTTGCGGTAATACTGGCAGCCCGTCTAAACCCATTGATGGCGGGCCTGATCGACCCAGACCAGGCGGGGTTCATCCCCACACGACAGGGGAGTGATAATACAAAGCGACTCCTACACCTTCTGGATATTATACATAGATCCCGTAAGGAAGCCTTACTTCTGTCAATAGATGCGGAGAAAGCATTTGACAGAGTGCGATGGAACTACTTGTTTGACACACTCCATTGCTTTGGCTTCAGCGAGCGCTTTATAAAATGGGTTTGATGTATCAATCAGGCCCCCCGTGCATTTGCCAGGGTGAATGGGGTATCTTCGGAACCCTTCCCAATAGCACGGGGCACGAGGCATGGGTGTCTACTTTCACCCCTCCTCTTCACTCTGTACATATTTATTTATTTATTTATTTATTTATTTAATTTATATGGCGCGTTATAACCACAGGGGTCTCTAAGCGCAGTCTGACCAGATTTACGTGAAAGATGTTACATTCACTTGAAACCAACTGTGCACCTAAGATCTGCTCCATGCTTGTTTGAACAGTACCGTTTTTAGTTTTTTTCTGAAGGAAAGTAAGTTACTTTCCTTCCTGAGCTCTGAATCCAATTTGTTCCATAGAGCTGGGAGCGTGTTGGAAAAAGCGCGGCCCCCCACCGTGGATAATTTGAAACGGGACTGGGACAGAAGGGTGGCGTCCGACGAACGCAAAGTCCTACCCGGTGTGTAGGGGGATAATCGGGATTTCAGGTATTTTGGTGCTTTGCCATACTGAGCCTTGTGAGCAATACACAATCCTTTGAAGACAATTCTCTGACGAATTGGTAACCAATGCAGCTCCTGCATCAGGGGAGAGGCATGGGCAGTCTTGGGTTTTTTAAATATTAGCCTAGCTGCATCGTTCATAACTCCCTGCAGTTTGTCCAGCAACCGCTGTGGCAAACCTAAATAGAGGGAGTTTCCGTAGTCCAGCCTAGCCAGAATTGTGGCTGAGACCATGTGTCTCAAAGTAGGAAATGAAAGTAGGGCAGAGATCTTCCTTAGTTGTCTTAGAAGGCATATACTGGTGCCTACTACAGTGGCAACTTGTTTTTCCATGGATAATTTATTATCCACATATAGGCCTAGGCTTTTGACCGCAGCTGCCGGTTTTGGAGGTGCGCCCAGCTCCCTAGGCCAAAATTTCTCACTCCAAGGGTTACCCGAGATGGAAATGGGCAATACTTCCGTCTTATCTGGATTGACTTTCAAGGAGTTCTCGGACATCCAGTTGACTGTAGTTTTCAATATGTCCTGTAGCCTAGTGGATGCTCCTGGACCATCATCCAACCGGATGATTATCTGGGTGTCATCGGCATAGTTGTACACTAGGCAGTCCATCCTATTCAGGAGAGCAATTAGTGGCTGCAGGTAGATGTTAAAAAGTAGGGGGGACAAGGCAGAGCCCTGTGG
Source organism: Triturus cristatus (assembly GCF_964204655.1). Classification (NCBI taxonomy): domain Eukaryota; kingdom Metazoa; phylum Chordata; class Amphibia; order Caudata; family Salamandridae; genus Triturus; species Triturus cristatus. The sequence goes on along the minus strand of NC_140590.1, from coordinate 1,649,156,179 downwards.
GACCCCGCAAGTGATCGGAGCAGAGGTAGAAAGTAAATCCCCCAGCTGCACTCGTTGTGTCCTACCCTGCAAAAATGATGTGAGCCATGCATGTGCTGTACCCACGACACCGAAGGATCTCAACCGCGACAGAAGCTGTTTATGACATACGGTGTCAAACGCCGCGGAGAGATCCAGTAGTACCAGGGCGCTCGGTGTTTTTACATCAGCTCGCATCCTTAGCTCATCTAGAATAGATGACATAACTAGTTCCGTGCTGTGATTAGCACGGAACCCTGCCTGATTGGTCTCCAGCAGGTTGTTACTCTCTAGATGGCCCGATAATAGAGCTAACACGTGCTGCTCAATTACCTTAGCAAGGAAAGGCAGCTGGGAGATGGGCCGGAAATTTTTCAGACATTGTGTGTCTGCTCCAGGTTTCTTCAGCAAGGGGATCAAGCGGGCCTCTTTAAAAGCTAACGGGATCTGTCCTGTATGAAGAGAGGTGTTCAATAGGTGCAGAACCTCTTCCTCTATTCCTGGCATTGCCATCTTGAATATGTCAGGAGGGCATGGATCCACCAAGGAACCGGATTTAACTCGGCCTATAATTTTAAATAATTCCTGTTTGGAAATAGGGGGTAACTCAGCTAATGGTGGAATGTTTAGCGGGGCAGTAAGGTCCGGTATACACGGACATTCGAGGGGTGCGGTTTGCGCAATTTCATCCAAGATATCAGATATCTTCTTTACGAAGCCCCTTGCCCAACGGATTCAGGACCACCCGCAGATACAGGGACTACGATTTGGAGGCGATGTCTATAAGATAAGCCTTTATGCGGACAACGTAATTCTATCCCTGGTGGAGCCACTAACATCTCTGCCCGTCCTCGTGGCCGAGCTGGAGGCCTTTGGGAAAGTGTTGGGATTTAAAGTGAACCTAAGGAAGTCACAGATTCTTAACCTTTCCTCCCCCAGGCACATGAAGAGATTTTAAGAGAGAAATTCCTCCTACATTGGGTCAAGCAACCGATAACTTACCTGGGCATCCTCCTGGCTCCAACGATAGCGAAAACTACTCAGCACTGGTGGAACAAACAACATAGGCATTGGGTCACTTCACTGACCTATCTAGTGAAGGCCTCTCGGCCGCTTACCCCTTTCGAGAAGTGGCTAATGTTCAAAAAGGATGATAAGCATATGATCTCAGAACTGTCTGCTATGCTTGCCACAGGGCAAAAGGGGGGGGGCGTACAAAGGGTCAACTACGATGGAAGGAGGAGCTGGGGAGGGCCCTCTCGGACAAAGACTGAGAGAACATCCCTTACAGGGCACACCACACAGCCTATAATACTGCAGGGGTTGAATCAGCATACAAAGTCACATCCTGTTGGTATTTCACTACAGCCCGCATTCATAGCTGGGTAAAAAATCATAATGAGAAATGTTGGAGGGGGTGTGGCCTTTCCGGCTCTTTAGTGCACTTACTCTGGCAGTACCCAAGGCTGGAGCGCTTCTGGCACGGGGTGTTGAACGATATTGACAAAGCCTTTGATACTGAGATCCCACGCTTCCCGGCATTCACACTTCTGGGGCTATCAAACGCGCTGACATTTCCCCTTCGCTCACTGAAGGGTAGGCATATGGCACTGGCATTGCTAGCAGCGTGCCAAACGATCCTTGCACAATGGGGCTCCACGAATGTCCCTGACCACACGGCCTGGCTGCATAGACTTTGGCTGACTCTGGCCATGGAACGCCTCTCACTAGTTAAAGATCACAAGGGCGAGACCCTATGCCGAATTATGGGCCCCATTCATCCAGCTACTGTTGAAGGAGTTTAGGGAGGTAACATGCCCTAAATATCTCCAAATATTGCATGTGATTCCTGAGGTTGACGGGGCGAAGAGATCCCACATGTAGTGGGGCAGACCTTATAAGAAGTCTAGGATCTCATGGTGGGCGGTATCAACGCTAATCAATCCACGACCTGTGCAGGTCTTTTTTCTTTTCCTTTGAGGGGTGGGAGGGAGGGACTTTTACTTATCTCTTCATTCAGTCCAGTGCTGTTTCTAGATTTGTTCTCATTATTGTAGTTAGGTTTTCTACACAATCCAGATGTCGCTGCCAGCCCCCGTGTTGTAGGCACTGAAGCTGTGTAAATTGAACTCGCTCTTTGACCCCACGCTGCCAGCCAATATGGTTGTAGGCACATAGCTGTGTATTGCCTCAGGATTGTCCCTTAATACTAATATAAAGATTGGTTCCATAAATTTAATGAGGATAAGATGAAAGGTATGCTGCTAGGTAATAACTTCTGCAGTAATGCCCCGAGCCCCTTACCAGACTGGCAAGTTGCTTGCTCCAAAAAGCTCAATAAAGAGCCGTGGGATGTGGCTGGTCGCCAATCTCAAGATGGACCATCAAGTTAAAAAGCTTGCTGCCAGCTGCTATAGCATCTTGAAATTATTGAGGAAGGTTCTCAACCTTCTTTCATTTACAGCCAGAAGAGTGACCATACAGTCCCTTGTCCTATCAGGGCTTGATTACGGGAATGCCCTGTATCATGGTTCAACCACTTACGTTGTCAGAAGGTTGCAGATTGTACAAAATGCTGCTTGCTGCCCGACTTCTAATGAACATAGCCAAACATCAGTCTGCTGCTAAGGCTCTAAAAGACCTCCACTGGCTTCCGGTGGAACGCCAAGTTCAGTTCAAGTCCCACTGCATTATGCATAGAGCAATTGATAGGAAATGCCCTTTATTGTTGAGACCATTGGCGTCCCGATATCTGCCTGGAAGACTACTTCGATCTTCCTCATTTATTGAAGGTTTTCTGGATTCGTAGAGCTCGTTGGGGTGGACGCTCCACCTCTTTTCTGCCAGCCAAACTTTGGAATACCTCACCTCTTGAACTGCGCCTACTGGAGCACCAATTGACCTTCTGTAAAGCCTTGAAGGCCTGGCTGTGTAGGGATTAATCCTTTGCGGCCCACGATGATCTACGGTTTCTGTTGCAGCACTGGGAGGCCCCCGGGTAGCCATGCACAATATAAAAACTGCAGAATAGAATAGAATAGTTGTGGAAAATCACTTAATCAATATCTGCCTAAAACGTAAATGTGAGAGATACTACTATAAGTATGTGCAACAAGAAGATTAAAGCTACCACTTGATGAATATAATCCAGCATCATTTGTGCAACAGGTGCAGTGGCACCGGTGCTCAGAGCCCCGAGGGGCCTGTTGAACCCTGACTATTGCTGTATTTACTACCACACCAGCATTCAAAGTGGCCATTTCTTCTGCTTGCACCAGAGCCTATGGCCTCCTTGCTAAGCTGCTTCCTCAGACATGCATAGGACCTGCTTGCTAGCAACCATCTTGCAGAAATCTGATGCTTGCAGGTCTGGTGTACACACTCAGCGCTCCAGCAGCGCTCGTGTCTCAGGGGAATGCATTGGTGAAGATAAAAGATCTGGCTTTAATGTGCCTGCAGCATGATAGAACAGGCATGCACACATGCCTTTTCCATGCATTAACACATTAAACCCGGACCTATTAGCCTTCCAAACGTGTCTGGTTACCAGTGTGCGAAATTGTGGCTCCACCATCACTTTTAAGTACTAGTAGCCCCACTCCCACCCACCCCCAAGTTCTGGTCTAGTTGTGCCCCTGATTCACATCATGGCTAGCTGCATCAATGTGGGTTTTAGTGCATTCATTAGCATATATTGTAGGACCATCTGCGTTTCTAATTAATGATTTGTTGTCTGCTAAAATACTTGAAAGAGCGAAAGAAACTTAGAACCCAAGATGGCGGCCGTGAAGAATGCTAAATTAGGAACTCTGCTCCATAAGCCACGCAACTTGGAATGTTCGTCTCTTGCAAAAATCTTCCACCCCAAACCTAAACGCCAACAGAAAGCATAATACAAACTGCAAACTAGTGGCACACTACCAACAAAAAGTCCATTTAAAAGATCTTGGCTCCTTCTCTGGACATATTCTCCCCACCGGCTCACCCCAGTCAACCAGTGATATATGTGCTGACTGGGACTATGAGAATGTTTTATGTTTTTTTCATGTGAACTTCAAACATTTCCCACAAAAACTATGAAAAATGTGCAGTGGCTGTGAACTTCTAAGCTAGTTATGCACTTGTGCACAAAATCCATGCAAGTTACTGGTGCGAATATGTTGTTGTGCGCTCATGAGAAACAGCCACGCCGCATGTGCGCTCCCATAAAAAATGGCTGCAAGTTACTCAAGTGACAATGTCAATGTTTGAGTACTCGAGGAAGAAGCTGAGTAAGGTATGCGCTAGCAAACATGATGCTTACGAGCTCCTGGTACCAACTAATGTTTAAGGCAGGAGAAAGGCAATCAGGAAAATCTGCAAACACCTTGCAAGCCAGTAATTGCAAACTATGCTATATTTATGCAATGAAAACTGCACATCCTGGTGTGGTGTATTCTGGCGCTGTTATACATGAAGATATGTAGTAGACTTTAACATAATGTCTATTTACCATGAGTTTTGCTCGTTCAGACTTTGCAGAATAATCTCTTTTTTATGTGCATATTGTCACATGCCTCTAGCTCAACACTACTCGGTTTAAAGGGAACTTTACACGTCTGCACTGATTAATATTAAACGCATCAAGAGGGAGAACTTTACTTGCAGAACAGTCTTATGAGGTCGCCAGTTTCCGGAATAATGAAAAAAGCAACTTACAAGAGCACTTCTGATGCTTCGAAGGATAGATTTGTGTCCATCAATATCTGTCTATTGCCCAACATGGGGTTCTCAGTTTGTGAGGTGCCCTCACCAGCCCCACAGAGCCGCTATAGAATGAAGTCTAGATAAGATCCGCTCTATTGGAGAAGAGGGAGAGAGATTGTTGCAGGAGTCACCAGTTATTCTAAATGTTGTGTGTGTGGGTGGGCGGGGTGGAATCTGGGGTATGGTTCCTCATCTATAGCCTGCAATGCACTTTCTTGGAAACCTGTCTTATTTCTAACTTCCTTGACATTCCTATGAGCATAGCCCAAAGGATGGGGTGGGAAGTGCCCATCTGTCTCTGCGGGGTTTGATATATTATTTAGGGTGACCCCTAAACGGAGCGGCACATGTCACCTGGTGATGATCTGGAGCAGCACCTGTTGTTGGTCGCTCCAGGTCTGCACTCATTTCGCACTGCCCTCCAGGTATTGAGATGAAACTTTTATCAAAGGTGCACAGATTAAAAGGGTTACTACCTCCTTTCAGCCTTGCTGTAAAAAGCCACCTGTAAATGACTGACCTTGAACCCCCCTTTGCTGCTGCCTTTCCCTGGGCTGTCCATGCTGTGGGTCCAACTCTTGCTTGCGTCGAGTCAGGGCAACCAATTATCACAGTTAATCCCCTCCAAGTCAAGAGACCAGAAGCCTTAACTTAACCCCGGGCAGTGATTGCAGCCACTGTTTTGTCCCTCGTTGCCTCTTATCAATGACTTCAGAGCACTCAAGCCCATCCTTATCATCACGGATGACCATGTAGCTGCCCGACTGGCAATTATCTGGGTGTAGTGCTCCTCCACAGTGGTTCACTATCACTTCCTCCCTCCCCCTTTCCACTTGCCGCCTCCATAGGTGAGCCTGTCACTATACCCAGCCACCTGCATTAAAGTGAACCAGATGCACATAATGCTCCTCTGGTATCCCTTACCTCCCTTACCTCACTGAAACCAGGGCAACTGGTCACTAATCTGCAGTGTCAAACCTGCCTTGAGGTTGCTGGTATCCACCCATTCACTCCTAAATGAGGATTGCACCTTCTCTCTCTGCTGGCATCCCCTTTTGAAATATTTACTCAGTACTTTGGAAAATATGTCACACCCCAACACCCAAGCTGGAGCTATTTCGTTTTCCCTTGTCAACTACATTATCACCACTGTAAGAAATTGAATGATTAGTTGAGGGAGGTAAGTACCCATCTAATGTAATAATCAGAATCCTTGTCAGGGTGAACCACTAAAGTCACTAATTAAACTCCAGCTCAATCGCCTGGTAGCTATGGCACAGAGCAAACAGGCTTAACTAAGGGGCAATGTGTAAGTATTTATGCAGTATTAACACGATCAAAGTCAAAATGCAAAACAATACAAAATTCCAAAACAAATTAGAAAAACAAAGTACAATTTAATAAACAAAATGACACCAAAATGACAAATGGCAAACATCCAATAAGGGAAACAGGAGATAAGTTTTAAGTTAGAATAGAACCAAGAAGCCCAAACAGGGGCGCCTCTTCCATGTGGGCGTAGGAGCGTCATCCCACTGCTTTCTCGCAGTGCGAGAAGCAGAAACATAAAATGGTATTATAAATACCATTTTATGTTTCTCAATTCAATTCAATAATACTTTATTTCGACCTGTTTCGGCCATAAAAGTAACAATAAAAACACAATACAATAAAATACAGAATAAAAACATCATCAGTTAATAAAAGACAAACATTTTTCAGCTAACACCCCAGATTAGTCTAGGCACTGTTTCGAATTAAAAAACTCCTTTTTATCCAGAATGCATGGAGATACTTGGAAAGTGCAAACACAATGTGAGCTGCTGTATTAGATTTAAAGACTCTAAGTGCATCTGCATATTTACGAAAGCCCAGGTTCCTACAAACAGGTATAATCCAGTGCTTCCGAGCTCTGCTATACATGGGACAGAAGAAAAGAATGTGGCATTCATTCTCTAGATCCGAGCCACAGCCAGGGCATTTGGAAACCCCGGAGCTAGACCACTTGTTTGTGAAACATGCAAGGGGGAGGCAGCCGAACCTCCATTGGATGTATAACTTTCTGGCCAGCACAGGGTAGATTACATTTAAATAGTCCTCAAAGGAGTATACAGATTTGTACTCTAAAAATGAATTTACCATAGGACCAATGTGTGAGTTATGCAGCCAAACACTAGTGCATCTAGCTCTATATGACTGGGTAAGGTGTTTTCCTGAGATCACACTACAGGCAATCTCTGGCTGGTACCACAAATCCGCAAGACCCATTAACATTAATTCCTGTTTGACATAGGAGAGCCAGGGGATGTGCGCAGCTTTGCTCAGGTTTAATACTTCCTGCAGTTCGGTTCTATATTGTGTGAGTTCAGGAGTTAGCCATAATTTCCTCCAGAATCTAAGGGGTTTAAGAGACAATTCCTCCTGGATTGGGAGTAGGCCCAGGTCAAGCCGAAGAGGAATAAGGGGGGTACTCTGCGGGAGCATGAGCAGCTGCCTCAAGAATCTGTTCTCCGCTTTAGTTAATTCGGGACTCACAACATACCCCCATAGTTCACCCCCATACAGGGCCGCTGATCTAGCCCTGGTTTTATAAATTTCTAAACCTGGGCTTATGGGCCTATATGTTGAGGCATTGTTCATTTTCAATATTCCACCCGCTGTTTGGGTCAGTTTAAGCTGGGATTTTAAGAGATGGGGCACCCAGGAAAAGTTTTCGCTCAACGTGACACCTAGGTATTGAAAGGTCTGCACTCTCTCAAGCGAAACTGTGTCCAGTATAGGAGGGGGTCTGGTGCGTCGTGGGGGATTAAAAATCATGAATTTAGTTTTGTCTACATTGATTTGTAGACCATGATCAATACAGAATTCGTGGAACCCAACCAATGTACGCTGTATCCCCATGGGTGACTTAGCTAATAAGAGAGTATCGTCGGCAAACATTATTGCCGCGATTTTCTTACCTGCCAGCCTGGGTGCATCGTTGTTTAAGACTGCATCCAGGCGAGAGATCAACCCATTCACGTACAGGCAGAACAAAGTGGGGGCAAGGACACACCCTTGCCTAACTCCCTTGTCTACCGGGAACCTTGCGGACAAAACTCCTCCCCTCGCACACCTGACTTGCGCAAAATTCTGAGTGTGCAATCTCACTAATATGTTCAACAAAGCATTAGGTACTCCCATGTCCCGGAGAACAGCCCACAATTTCCCCCTAGGCACGGTGTCAAATGCTGAACGGAGATCAACGAACACCATATAGAGGCTGCCACCCTCTATAGTGACGGTCTTCCAGTATAGCATAGCTAGGCGGAATAGCTAATCCGTGGTGGATGTTTTACTCCTAAAGCCAGCCTGGTAGGGTGACAAAATATTATTCTCATTGATCCACTCTTGCAGGCGATCTAAAATAAGTCGCGCAAATATTTTTTGGGGGACATCAATGAGACTGATAGGTCTGTAATTTGCTGGGAGCAGAGGCGACCCCTTTTTGTAGATAGGTATAATCTCTGCTCCCAGCCACGACCCGGGAACTTCAGCGCCTCGCAAGATGTTATTAAATAGAGCGCACAGATACGGTGCCCAAATCAGGGGCTGGTCCTTAAACATGTCACCTGGAAGTTTGCCTAAACCTGGGGCTTTGCCCCACATCATTTTTCCCAGGGCAATGATAGTATCCTCGTGTGTAAAGGCCAAGGTCTCAACCTCGTCAACTCCAAGTGCAAGTGGATAAAAATGCAGAACATCTAGATCAGAAGATCCTGCATAGAGAGACTTAAAATGGGATTCCCAAACCCCGGGATCTAAATTTACTTCTATAGCCTTGCTGGGTTCTGCAGTCCCATTGTTTACAATTGCCCAGAATCTCCGCGAATCCTTACTAGTAAGTGCAGAGGCAAGATCGTGCCAGCGCTCCCAATCCCAGGCAATTTTTGCCTGTTCCATTATTTCCTTGTAGGAGCGTCTGAGGGCACGAATAGTTGAACTATCCGTGCCATCCTTAATTGCATTTACCAAAAGAGTTTTTGACTTCCTGCACGCCGCATTATACCAGGAGGAAGGGCGGGGCACCATAGGTTTATTGGAGGTTACAACTGGGTTAAAAATATCGGCTAATGAGACCACCAAGTCCTGGTGAAGAGTGAGCAAGTTCACAGAGGGAGCAGAATGCTCTTCCGCGATCAGGATATCCCGTGCCTTGGTGAGAAAGGGGAGAATAGTTAAGTATAATCTAGGGAGGGCATCCCTCTTATCTTGCAGTTTCGCCCATTTGACACGCCGCCTGTTATTAGATAGAATAAGGCCAGGGTCAGATGGCAGTTCGGGATGTCGCTTTAAAGCAAGAGGAGATAACATCTTTAGCACCAGAGCGTTATGATCGCTATCAATCCTGGGCAGTACCGCCAGATCCACGATCTTTGGCCAAAGCCTTGTCTCGACCATAACATAGTCTAGATGAGATTCGTGATCTTTTTTGTTGTACGTGCATCTAGACGGAATGTCCGAGGGTTTCCTACCGTTAACCGCCCTAACTGAATTGTGAAGGGTAAGAGACATAATCTGTGTAGCTAGTGGGGACCAGGCCTTAGCAGGAGCAGAGTTGCATGGAGGAATTCCCCAGAACTCATCCTCTTCCAACAAGGCTCCCTCGTCCATCCCTGGTAGGGGCTCATAATGGCAGTTAAAATCACCTGCAATAATAAACTGGATCTCCCGATTCAAAGAGTCGAGAAAAGCTGAAAGTTCTCTGATGGTTTGAGATTCTCTAGCCAATGCTGTGGGGCGGGAATAAACATTGATTAGGGCTAGTTTAAAAGAGGATTGCCATGTCAGTAAGACACATAAAATGTCAGCTGAGTTGGTCTCTATTAGTTCTGCATTGCAACCCAGGTGGATACCAACCCACGTGGACAGGCCGCCAGACGGCCTCCCAATGCCACCCCAACGTGCCATGGTATTAAAGGCTACAAACCCCAATCTATGGGCTCCCTCCCTAGCCCAAGTCTCTTGGAATAAAATCACATCGTAGGTGTCTACAAAGGAACCCCATTCAGGGCACTTAAGTTTGGTGCTTATTCCCGCCACGTTCCATGATATTATGGACATTTGCTGGACGTGGCTATTGGGTAGAGATGGAAAAACAGTTGAATGGGGTAGACTCTGCGATGGGTTGAGTTCAATGGGATCCTCGGGGGCAATGATGTCATTGGCTAGATTTTCTGTGGGGTGTTGCTCGATTAGACTACAACCAATACTCTCAAGAGAGTGACCAGAGCTGATCGCTTCAGGGGGGGAAGGTACCTCCCTACTACAGGGAAGCATATTGCCTTCATGAGTTGACTCAACCTGTGGGGAAGCCTGAGTCCCGTCTAGCGACCATATCAGTCAGTCAACCTGATCTAACTGGCTGTACCTGTTGTAGAGGGGGATAAAAGTGCGGGACACGGTATGAGCTTCTCGCCTTGGATGCCCGACACGCCCCCTTCGGGAATGGGATACAAGGGACCATTCAGTTTCTTGACTATCTGTGGATTGACTAGGATAGAAGTGAGAAAGAGGGCATGTTGCAATTTTTGTTTCAAGGTGAGAAAATCCCCCCCTGCAGATATACTCCACTGTTTCGGGGTCCCTAAAATTGACTAGGACACAATCACCCTGTATAGTTTTACGAGTATGCCCTATCCAGCCCACCCTTCTAACCATAATAATCTCACTGTTGACATGGGGGGGCAAAGGCCTGTGGGTACACAGCCATTGCATCGTCTTATTCTTTAGGGAGATGTAATCTTCTGTGATGGCTTCACTTATTTCGGGGACTCCTGTGAGAACGACCACAAGGGGGCAGGATTCGGGAGGTAAATCAATTGTCACAGAAGACCCAAGTGCCTCTCCCAGATCTCCCCTTCTTGTCAAACTTCCACTGACACTGCCTTTTGCCACCAGAGCAGGTGCTGGAATAATGGGAGCAGATGGTTGGATGTTAATGGCCCTGACTTCAGTTTGGAGGGGTGCTGGGTTGACAATGTGGGCAAGAGCTGCCTGATCTATAATAGGGTGATTAGACAGTTGCTGAATGTTTGAATTAATTAGGTTGTTTAAGGGTGTAGCTGGGGTTATCCCATCCGGCCTGTTATTGTGATTGCATTTGCAGGGACGTTGCAATTGTGAGGTGTTATGGACGTTTCCCTGAGCTCCGTTGATAATGATCTCAAGCTGTGCCAGGTGAGTTGTTATCCTATCTAACCTAGTAAGAATGGGATCGAGTAGGGTGTGCAGCATTGAGTTAAATTGCAGCGGTGTTACAACCCCTTCAATTTGCAGCGGGATGTTGGATGAAACGCCTGCATCGACCATATCAGTGGGGGGAACTGAGTGCGGGGAGCATAACTCAAGAACTTCACTTAACCTGATAGGGACTTCCATGGTTAGATTGTCCCGGCGATTTGGGGTTTTCTTACCCCCAGAATGAATTCTTTTCCCCCTAGGTGCTTTAGATTTATTCTTTGGGGGCGCTATCAGAGTTTTATCCTTTTTATTACGCAGGATAGGGCCTAAGCACGGCGGTGGAGGGGGACTAATTTTCGATGAAGTTAATAGTTCATCGCAGCTCAAGGTGTCACTTTGTGGAGTGTCATCAATAAATTGGGTCAGTGGGAGTGCAAATGATTTTGCGCCTGTACAATTAGAAATACCCTCAATTGCTCGAGGAGTACAAACAGAAGCTATGGGACCCAGGGAAGACCGTCTGGCCTGGGCAAGTTCTTGCGAAACCCTTCGTTCCATAAGAACTATGCCCTGGTCTATCACTGAGTTGGCTCTGATGATGAAATTATCTAAGGTGCCCGTAAGATTGTCGTTGCGAGCAGGAATCCTGCCCGTTTTAGAGGCCATTGCGCTAAACTGAGTATGGGGGAAACAATTGCGTTGGAACGTTAGAGTACCCGCAGCTATGACAGGCAAAGCCTAACACCCACTGTGCCCACTAAACTCTATCAACCCGCATGCAATACGACAATATGGATGTAGAGGCCAAATCAAACCTGCCCCCAAGTCCGTGAATGAAAGGGACGTGGCCCGGACCGGACTCTTGCGGGCTCTGCGAGAAAGGAGAAGGGTTTGGTTTGGTTGGGAGTGGGCGGGTTGGCGGGCCTGCTCAAGGGCAGGGGAGGAGTGGCTTCCCCACTATTGTGGCGCTGACCATTTGGTCAGCCCTTTGGGGCCGACCAAACCAGTAATGTGCACTCTCCATTTTCTCCATGTAGGCTGCCAGGCGAAGGTAAGCTTTCTATTTTAAATTAACCCCCCCCCCCCCACCACGGACCCCTGCCGTGCCGGCCGCGACTGAGCCCAAAGTGATAATAGTTAATGGTCACGGTAGAACGGGTCCTAGGTGTAATTTGACATTGACCACGATGGAGTGCGGGTCAGACACACTAACAAAGTCTGTCCAGGTCAAACATTTTATCTTCTGACTTTAGTCCTTTAAGTCCCGATCCCCCACAGGAGTACACTTCTAAAGCCCACCAGGACCTCAGGGAGACACTTAGAGCAGCATTTCCCAAACTGTGGCTCGGGACCCACCGATTTTTGGTGGGTTGGGAAAGTCCAAGCAATAAATAAAGATGCCTTTAAATTCTGTGTTTATCATGTCACATTTGCTGTGCTTCAAACACAAAGATCAAATGTCAGGCTATGTCTTCCGACAAATTGCTGCTGATTCTTTTAACATGGAATTGGTGTGTATTTTTCTTTCTCTGACTGCAAAGTGAGAGGAGTTTTTAAAGTGAATTATGTGACAATCTTGCTGGAGCACAGCAAAGTGTGATATTGTGTTTTTTTCCGACGGGAATAGCTCCCAGAATGCACTGCTTTGTTAAAGGACACTGCATGATTTGAAACAGACTGTCACGGGGCATGGAATCATTTAACAAGTGCTGGCACGGCACTACCACCAGAGCCCTGTACCCCATTTAAGGAAGGATTGCTAAAGGATTTTCCAATTCTCCACCAAATTATCCGTCGATGCACTCACTGCTTCATTTACCCGTTCACTCACTCGCCCCTCTACCATCCAGCCATCCTTGCACCTATCGGGCCCTCTACTAATGCGCTGAGTCACTTGTGCGCCCATTGATCCATCTATACAAGCATTCATTAATTCATCCATCAGCGCACTCAATCATTCATCCAAACATCGACTTTTTCACGCATTCACCACTCACTTGGTAATCATGTTGTCAGGCAAGGAGAAATAATTGTTTCCCAAAGACATTCTCATGACGTCAGTGCTGGTTTTTCTTTTTTTTTTTTTTTTTTTTTTTTTTTTTTTGTCCTCATATCACCAAAAACTTCCACAGATTTGACAAGCCAGGTTTTGTTCTCGATTCCTGAGGGCCTCTTTGGCTCACTGTTTCTGTCTAGACCCCATGGCCTTCCTCCCGTGTTGGAGGACTGGTGTAATCATAGGACCATGAGGAAATGAAACATTTTTTAGAGATATTGCCTTGATCCATCAAATCAAATACCTTTGTTGTGCCCAACGTATCAATGGTTGCCAAGTACTGGGTTGGTTGTCTGCTCCGATATCTTGGTCTAATCGTGCCGCTTTAAAGGCGGCTCTGAGCCAATCTTCATTACCAGGGGGGGTTTTGTCCTTCCATTTGATACATATTTCTCTCCTTGCCAAGATGATTAAATATAATATTAAGGCCATATGTTTCTGTAAAGGTACACCATCCGTAGACTCATTTTTACCAAAGAACACCAGAGAGAGATCTACAACTATATCCACCTCCAGAATAGATGTCAACACTTCCCCCACTCCTTTCCAAAATGTGGTTAACACCGGGCACTGAAAAAAAATGTGTATGTCGTTTGCGTTTGTGAGACTACATCTTGGACATCTTGGGGGCGGGATAGGAGCAAATTTGGCTATTTTAGCCGGAGTATAGTATAGCCTGTTTATTACATAAAAATGGTTTTTCTTCAAGGAGGCAGGCTTTATGGATTTATACAGCGTCTTTAATGATGGATATAGTAATTTCTCGATTTGGGCGACCAAAGGAGAGTCATTCCAAACTGAAATTGGGGAGGGGATCCTGGCCTCCTCAGCGTCTTGGATTTGGGCATACCATAAGGCTATTTCTTTCTTCTTTGGGGACGGATCTTGAAAAAGCTGTTCTAATTCCCCTTTTCCTCCTATATCGCCTTTTTCAGACTCATACCAGCTGTTCAATTGAAGATATTTAAATCTTGAAAAGGTGGGGCCAATTTTAGCTGATAGAGCTGCCCACGGTAGAATTCCCTCTGAGTCCACTAAGTCTAGCCATCGCTCCATACCTGAATTTTTAATCGGAATCGCCAGACTATCACACATTAGGGGCGGTGTCCCAGGCGAGTCCCATATTGGAGCAAAGTCCGAGAAATATCCAATTCCCCATATCTTCCTTAAATTAAACCAAGTTTGTAATGCTGATTTCAATACCTTTAGCCGAACCTTTTTAAAAAACCTTGGAGTACCAAATTTGTACAAAAACCCTTCCTGACTGTTGACACCTTCAGCCGTAACCATTTCTCCCAGTACTCTCCCCCAAGATGTTTGTTCGGGGTGAGATAATAGCATTCTTATCCCTTTAAACTGAAAAGCCATCAGATACCAGTTTATGTCAGGTAAGGCTAGTCCTCCCTTAAGGAGCTTCCTCCTAAGCTTTTTCCATGACATTCTGGCATTCTTATGCCCCCATATAAAGCTACCAATTTTACCCTGTATTTTAGTTATAGTTTTTCCAGGGAATGTTAAAGGGATTGCGTTGAATAGGTAGGTCAATTTGGGGAGTACAGACATTTTAACAAGGTTAACCCTGCCATATATTGTCAAGGGGAGGTTCTTCCATTTAGCGAAGAGATAGTCTATTTCTTTTTCGATTTTCCCAAGATTTAAAGAAGGAATCTTATTTAGGTCTTTAACTATTTTAATACCCAAATACCTGAACTCCTTGCTTATGGGGCCTCTAGTGTATATGGTGTTCCAACACATTATTTCAGTTTTGTCTGAATTGACACTGTAGCCTGATACCTTGCCAAATTCCCTCAACATGGAGACCAGGTATGGAATTGTATGCTCTGGATCGCTGGTGTAGACTATCACGTCATCGGCATAGAGTGCCAGTTTGCATTCATATCCTAATGATCTAAATGGGATAATATCTCTGTCCAGTCTAATTGTTTGAGCTAAGGGCTCTATATAAAGATTAAACAACAGGGGAGACAGGGGGCATCCCTGCCTGGTCCCTCTCTGGATTTGAAAGCTAGGGGAAAGTGAGCCGTTCAAGAGAATTCTGGATGAAGCTCCTAGATAACAATGCTTGATAGTCCCCACAAAGACTGGGCCAATTCCCATTGCCTCTAAGACACCCCAGAGATATCTCCAACACACATGGTCAAATGCCTTGGCTGCATCAACTGCCACCACGGCCAATGGATCAGTTCTAGCCTCCGCTAGGTCGATATTGCCAATCAGCAGATGGGTTTGATCTTGAATTACCCTCCCCTGTATGAAGCCCTTCTGATCGGGATTAATTAAGCTGGGTGCCAGTTTCGCCAATCTTCCTGCTAATATCCCCATAAATATTTTATAGTCTGCATTTAGCAGGGAGATTGGACGATAGGAGTCTGCCAATAAAGGGTCTTTCCCTGGTTTTAAGATTAACATTATCGTGGCCTCACTCCATGATCTTGGCATTACCCCATTAGAACAGTATATTGAATTAAATAGCCTGTGTAGGACTGGAAGAAGATCGTCTTGTAATAGTTTGTATACTTCGTTAGGGAGGGCATCAAGCCCTGCAGCTTTTTTGTTCTTTGCCCACTTTATTTGGGCCAATATCTCTTCTGTGGTAATGGGGGCATCCAGAGCTTCCCTAGAGGCCTCCGATAAAATTGGTAAAGATTTATCCACTAACCATTGAGATATCTGGTCTTGTGTGGGTTTAAGATCTTCTGTATACAAATCTGAAAATAATGTTATTAAAGCCTGTTGTATTTCCTCCGGATCGCTAGATTTAGTTCCACTGCTATCTATTACAAGTTCGTTGATATCATTCTTGGCCCTGTCTAATCTGGCCTTCCAGGCCAGGATTGCCCCTGCTTTCTCTCCATACTCAAACATCTCCATGTTTCTGGCCTGCCATTGTGCTTTGCATTTTTGATCCAAAAAAGTTCTAAGGTTTTTCCTGGCCTCCTCTAAATTACCGTTTATCTTAACTAATTGCCCTGTATCGCCGATTATGGCATTCCTCCTTTCAATCTCCAGAGTGCCGATCTTCTCCTCAAGAGCATACAGTTCTTGGGTCTTTAGGCGGTTCTTATAACCTATTTGAACTTGTAATAGACCTCTCAAGTTAGCTTTATAGGCGTCCCATACTTGGTCAATAGAGGTTGAACCCAAGTTAAAGAAAAAAAACTCTATAGAGGACTTACTTATAGTTTGGATTATCTCAGCATCTGCTAGCATTGCTCTGTTTAATGTCCATCTTGCCCGAGGACGATTGACACATGCTACGTAGACTGCTAATAGGGGTGCGTGGTCTGATAGGTGAGTTGGAAGTATTGTTATACTGGTGGCGTTGTTTAATGCTTCTTTATTCACCAATAGGTAGTCGATCCGTGAGGAGTGACCGTATTTTTTACTGTAATAGGGGTATCCCTGGGTGTTTCCTTCCTTAGATCTCCACAAGTCAGCTAAATTCAAGTTTAACATTAAATTTTTCATGACTCTACGTGATTTGGGAGTTGTTGTAATATGACTTAACCTAGAGCTATCCTTTACTGGATCAAGCTTTATGTTAAAATCACCTCCTACTATCAACGGAGGGGTTGCTGAAATTAGGCTTCCCTGTAGTTTAACCAGATATGATGGATCATCCAGGTTCGGGCCATAGTAAGATGAACATGTTATTTCAACTCCCCCTAGATCCAGGAGGGCAGTTACCCATCTACCTGAATGGTCCGTTTGGACAGACTTAATCTTACAGGGAACCCCCTTTTTAACAACAATAGCTACCCCCCGAGAGTTTATTGCTTGTTGTGAAGCACAGAAACACTGTACCCATGAGATTTTGGAGAAAAGTACTTGAAATTCCACTGAATTCAAATGTGTCTCCTGTAGTAAACATATCTGTGCTGGGGCAAGCTCTAGATACTTTAAAATCAGCCTTCGTCTACGTTCACATCTCAGACCATTTAAATTCCAAGAAATGTAATAAATTTTACGGCAATCATTCACCCTACCTGTTGTGGCCATCTATTACCAAATGATGAATTCTCTTTCTTAGAACTTTATCTATTAGTAAAATGATTAATTTGGTGAGGTGAGGCATTTTTTGTGTGATTTTTTCCCCTAACTGCTCCCCACCCTGTGGACCCTCCCCCCCTGCCCCTACACCCTCCCCTGAGTGCCCCTTCCCTTCGCTCTCTCTTCCCAACCCTTGAGGAACCCACCCTTCCATTAAGCTAAGCTAAGCTAAGCTAAGCCTCTTTGGGTATAGCTCCCTCTTGATCTCCCCTATCAAAAAAAAAAAAAAATAATAATTTTGATATCCTAGCGTCTTCGTGTTGCTTATATCGCAAGACCAACCCTAACTTAAGGCATGAATATCGCACTTGTTAACCACCCTTTTTTTCTTGTCGAATTTTAGCGATGAATATGTCGACCTCTTCCACAGATCTCAGCAAATGCATCTGGTTATTCCACATTACCCGGAGGGTTGCTGGAAACCTAAGCTGTGCTTTTGCCCCCAGGCTATTTATTTCTTCCAGTCTCTTCCCCATCTCCCACTGTCTTGTGGCGGTTATGTGAGAAATGTCAGATCTTATAGTGAAGGAAAAGGCCGGAAAATCTGTAGAAGGCGAGGAGATGGACCCTTCTTTTAATGCTGCAGTAAGAATAAGCTCCTTGATTGAGTATGATAGAAAGTTTACCAAAATCTTGCGCGGTTTTTTTTTCTCAATCTTTCTTTTGAAAGGGTCTCTATGGATCCTTTGAATCTCATAGTTCAGGTCGATGTTCGGCTGGCTCTTGAGGACTGTATCCTTTAACAGTTTAATTATAAACCCCTTTAGATCGTCTCTTTCAATCGCCTCAGGGACATTTAATAATTTTAAATTATTTCGCCTTGAGTGGTTCTCAAGTCGTTCCAGGTCCTCCTTCAACTCTCTGTTCTGGATGGACAGAGAATCTACCTTCGCAGTAACGGCCTGTAAGGAATCTTTCAGCTTTGGCATTTCCTCCTCGAGTGTCTCAGTTCTTGCTGTAATCTCTTCCATTTTCTTGGCTAACACCTCACAAGAGACCCGAATAGCTGCCTGATTTGTCTCAGAGACTGTAAATCTCGTAGCCATCTCAGCTTGATTTAATTCTGAGGTTGAAAACCTCGATGACATTTCGTCTCTCATGGCCAATAACAGGTCAGCTAGATTCCGCGTATTTGATACTGGGATGGCTATGGCGGGAGAGTCTCCCTGGATGGTTCCTTGCTCTGTACCATCTCCCGATTGATCGTGGCCCTCGTTTTGACCCGTATTAGGACCCACCCCCTCTTGGTCCACTAACACAGAGAACCTATTAGAGAGATCAATCTCCGGGTGGATAACCTGCTCTACCATGACATCCGATGCTGGCTTCGGGGTGGCTTGTTCGGGAGATTGACATTTTAGAACACTTGTTTTAGGCGATTTAGCTGCCTTACTCTTAGCTGATCTTCCCAGCTTCTCCTTAGGCCTTGATTTTGGAGACAGCCGAGGAGAAACAGGGGATGGATCGGGCCTGTCATTTAAAGGAGGAACCGTCCTACCCCCCTGTGATGGACTAGGCATGCTGTCTGGCAGTTGAGGCGATTTAGACGAAGATATTAATGAGATGACCTGGTAGAATGTTTTCAGCGAAGGGGTAATTTTAGTTTTAATTACCGGTTTTTTCCTCCTTCTTTCCTGAACTCTTGGCTTCACTTGCGACTGCCCAGCAAAAAAAGACTCCCTGGATAATACTTGATCAGTTGTTGCCTGGTTATGCTGCCCCGAAGCTGTCTGGTGATCTCCTTTTGGACCTGATGCGGCTACCTGAGGGGGTGGAGCCTCCTGGGAAAAGTGAATAATATCCTTATCCTTATTTGCAGCTAAGTGTGCCGCTCTTGCTCGAAGTGTGTATCGACTTATTTTGGGGGGAGAAGAAACACCCTCATGTAAGAGGACTCCTTCCTCCATACAATCTAAGGAGCATACACCTCCTTCTACCAAGCAGCAGCAATGCCCTCCGGGCAGCCCCTTCTCTCGGGTGCTCACTTCGCCAGACTCTGTATGAATCTCTGGCTTTTCACTAAGAGGAAGGGGGAGCCCCCGCACTAAAGAAAGAAACCCCTCGGAGACCTCGGAGGCCTCGGTCCAGGCAATACGCGCTGACCGGGCCCCCCCTACCTTCAACGACTTCAACGATGCAAAATAGCAGACTCCCAGGCACTGGATTGATCCTCCCCACAGCGATCTCCGGAGCAGCGAGTGCAGGACGCCGATTCCACGAACTGCTGCCGCCGCCTTCCACTTCCAGCGCGGGCCCTCGATGATTGCTCCGCCCTCGCTCCCGCCCTCGCTCCGAGAGTCCAGCGCGAATGCCTTAGCCGCGGAGGAGAAGGGAGAGCGGGAGCACCAGAAGTCCCGTCTCATCGCCGACAGCAACGAATGCGCAAAAACCAAGTCAGTCAGTTGTTAGGATATTGTTAGGATATTGTTACATAGTCACAGTAGGCAGTTACTCGGATCCCTCCCGATTAACTGCCCATCACAGGGGAGACCAAGGAGCACTCCCGCGACCGCTCACATTGCAGCCGCCATGTTCCTCACATCTCTCTAGGGCTTGAACAGTGCTGGTTTTTCTATCACATTCACTGAAATCATAAATAGTGAAATGACTGGAATAACACCAATCACCTCGAGTGCAATGAGGCTTTCCGCCCAGAACTCACCGCTGCTGCTAGATAGGTACCCGGGCCTGAGGCTGCATTCCCAGGAGGTGAGGGAGTTTGTATTCATGAGGGAAGTTCGAGGACTTCCGTGTCTGACGATGATGTCACGGCTTGGGGACCGGGAGATATCACAGCGAGGGGGGATACCGGAGAAGGGCTTGGAGGGAACTCATGCCTGGAGGCTGTGAACTGAGGGGGATTTCGGGAGGTCCATCGCTGGGGAGGTGCAGGAATCAATGTATTAATGTGCCGGGACGGGCCCTGGGACGGGAAGTGCTTCTGCTTGTTAATGAGTGGAATGGCTTTTTTAATCCGTTGCATTTCTGTACAACGGATTTGAAACAGTTGAAAGTGTAAAATGTAAGTATTCTTCGAACAGTTCATAAAAGTGAAATAGGTAATTTCTTAATTTCTCCACAGTGTTTAACAGCTGTCGTAACACAGGAAGGAGTAGATTACTGGACAGTACTTGAGGGGAGGAGCAGGGCTGACAGGGAGATGTTGTTGCAGTTTATTACAGCGCTAAATCGACCCGAAGCTATCGGAGCGCTTTACTTGAACACCAGTTAAATGACAGAGGTACACATTAATTATTAAGGCACGGGGAGATTTGCCCAAAATCACAGGACGTTTGAGCCTCCTGACAGATTGGAACCTCGTCCCCGAACTTCAAGGTCTGCTGCTCTAGCCCTTAAACCACATCCTCTCCCCTCTTGGAGACGGTGATGTGGCCCAGTAAAAATCATTTAATGTATACATTGAAGGAGCGCTGTTTGAGCAAGGGATGATAATGCGGCCTATGCTAAAAAGTTTCATTTATTTTAAATGAAGACTTTTAAAAAAAAAAACCTGCATTTTATATTGATTAGAAAGGTGCGTGCCGTCCCAGCAGCACCAGAAGCAGAATCCTGTGAACGGAACGCTTATGATGTAACATCACTGTGATGACACGAGGCGCAGGGCAAATGCAGGGGGAAGGCCGTCCCCGCAGTAGAGAAAAGGAGAGACCACTGTTGAGGAAGTGTGTCGGGTAGGAGTGGATCTTCTTTCAGGTTCATCGCAGGAGCTTTTGTCATTAAATAGTTTGATTTACTTAACGAATTCCGCAATACCTGCTCCCCCGTTAATCTTAAAACACATGGTATCACCCACAAAGTTGTGATGTAGGATGACATGTCTAAAAGCCTCCACTGTGACGTGTCCTTGGTATAAGAGGCTGGTAACCAGGCAGCAGCAGTATTGCACTCGGTGACACCGGACGGAGAGGACCGCTGCTGGCGGCTGGAGCTCGGGGCAGGGAGAGGCTGAAGCTGCAGGGACTGAGCAGGCTCCGAAAAAAAGGGGTCAGAGAGAGGGGAGGGACGGAATAAGGAGACAAGGTGAGTGAATAAACAAACTGAAAGCTGAACTTGAAACCAAACTGAAAACGAACTTGAAACTGACTTGAAATTCCAATACCCTTCCCTGAAAACCAAACCGAACTTGAAACCGAACTTGAAACTGACTTGAAATTCCAATACCCTTCCCTGAAAACCAAACCGAACTTGAAACGGACTTGAAATTCCAATACCCTTCCCCGAAAACCAAACCGAACTTGAAACTGACTTGAAATTCCAATACCCTTCCCTGAAAACCAAACCGAACTTGAAACCGAACTTGAAACTGACTTGAAATTCCAATACCCTTCCCTGAAAACCAAACCGAACTTTAAACTGACTTGAAATTCCAATTCCCTTCCCCCCTTTTCATCTTCTCTTTTTCCGTCCATTTCATTTCATGTACTTTTCTTTTCTTCTTTTCTCTTTTCCTTTCTTTCATTTCCATTACCTTCCTTCCCCCACACTACCCCCTCTCTCTTTCTCTCCTCTCCCCTTCTCTTCTCTTCCTTTTCTGCCCTTCCTTTCCCTCCTGGCCTTCATTTCCCTCCTACCATTCCCTGCCCTCCTCCCCTTTTCTGCCATCCTGCCGTTCCTTGCCCTCCGATCCTTTCTTTCCCTCCTGCCCTGCCTTTCCCTCCTGCTCCGCCCTCCTTTCCTACCCTGTACTCAAGGAGCCCTGACCCCTGTCTTGCCTTCCTCCCTTGCCGCCTGCCTTGAGCTCCTGCCCTGTCCCCCTGCCCTGCCCTTCTGCCTTGCCCCTCTGCCCTACCACACATACTGCCCTCCTACCCTACCCTGGCTTGCCCCCTGCCCTGCTCTCTGCCCTGCACTCTGCCCTCTTGCCCTCCCACTCTGCCATACTGCCCGGCCTTCTGCCCTACCCCACTGCACTGCCCTCCTGCCCAGCCCTCTTGCCTTCCTGCCCACCTGCCTCCCATCCTGGCCTCCTGCCCTGTTCTGCCTTGCCATCCTGCCCTGCCCCGCCATGCTCTGCCCTCTTGCCCAGCCAATTCCATTCCTTCCCTTCCCTTCATTATGCCTCCTCTCGTATGCCCTTCCAAACTAACCCAACCCATCCGCTTCCCTGTCTCCTCCTAAACCCCTTCCCTATCTCCTTCTTTACATGCTCCTGTCTTCTCCTTTAGCCCTTCCCTTCCTCCTTCTATACCCCTTACATCCCCTTCCTCCCTCTATACCCCTTTCCTTCCCCCTCCCATATCCTTTCCCTTCCTCCTGCTATACTTTACCCTTTCTCCTCCTATACCCCTTCCCTCCCTCCTCCTATATACCTTCCCTTCCTCCTCCTATACCACTTCCCTTCCCTGTCTCCTCCTATACTCATTCCATTCCCTTCCCTGTCTCCTCCTACACCCCTTCCTTTCCCTATCTCTTCCTACACCCCCTTCCCTTTCCTCCTCTTTCCAGTCCTCTCCTATACCCATTCCTTTCCCTGTCCCTCCTGTACCCCTTGCCTTCTCTTCCCTGTTTCCTCCTATACCTCTTCACTGTCTCCTCCTGTACCCTTTCCTTTCCCATCACTTCCCTGCCTCCTCCTATACCTTTTATCTTCCGTTCCCTGTCTCCGCCAATACCCGTGCCCTGTATCCTCCTAAACTCTTTCCCTGTCTCCTCCTATACCCCTTCCCTATACCCCTTCCCTTCCACGTCTCCTCCTATACTCCTGCCTTCCCTGTCTCCTCCTCTACCCCTTTTCTTCACTGTCTCCTCCTATACCACTCCCCTGTCTCCTCCTATACCCCTTCCCTTCCCTGTCTCACACACCTCCCCTCCCTTTCCTTGTCTCCCCCTATACCCCTTCCCTCTCCCCCTCTTACTCTTCTCTTCCCACCCCCTTTCCATTTACCTTTCCTTCACTTCCCATACCCTCGACTCCCCTTCCCCCTTCGCTCCCCTCCCCATCTCCCTTTTCTTTATCCTCCCTTTCGTTTGCCCTTTCCCCCTTGTCCGTTCCCCCTTTCATATTCCCCTTCCCTTCTCTTCCCTGCCCTTCCTTTCGCTTTCCTTGTGTCTGCCTATACCCTTCCAACCCCCACTTTACCTCCCGTTCCTTCTTCCCTTCTCTTCCCTTCCCAGTCTCCTCCTATTACCCTTTCCCTTCCCTGTCTCCTCCTATACCCCACTCTTCCCTTCCTTTTTCCTCATACCCTTTCCCTTTTTTCTCCTATACTCCGTCCCTTCCCTGTCTCCTCCTATTCCCCTGCCTTTCCTGTCTCCTCCTCTATCCCTTCCCTTCCCTTCCTTGTCTCCTCCCATACCACTCCCCTGTCTCCACCTATACCCTTCCCTTTCTCCTCCTATACCCCTTCCATTTCTCCTCGTATACCCCCTTCCATCCCTATTTTCTCCTATACCCTTTCCTTCCTTTCATTCCCTGTCTATACCCCTTCCCTTTCTCCTCCTATACCCCTTCCCTTTCTCCTCCTATACCCCTTCCCTTCTTCCTCCTATACCCCTTCCCTTCCATGTCTCCTACGCCTTTCCTCCCCTTACCTGTCTCCTCCTATACCCCTTCCTTTTTCCCTTCCCCTTCCCTTCATTTCTCCCTTCCTTTATCTTTCCTTCCAAATATCCCTCCCTTTCCCTCTCTTCCCCTCCCCTCCCCTTCTCCCTTCCCTTTCCCTTACCTCTTTCCTTTCTCCTCCCTTTGCCCTTTCCCCATTTCCCCTTTTCATTTCCCCTTCCCTGTCTCCGCCTATACCCTTCAAACCCCCACTATCCCTCTTTCCTTCTTCCTTTCTCTTCCCTGTCTCCTCATTTTACCCCTCCTCCTATACTCCTCTTCTCCCCATACTCCTTATCTTTTTCCTCCTATACCCCATCCCTTCCCTGCCTCCTACTATACCCATTCCCTCTTACCTGTCCCCTATACCCCTTCCCTGCCTCCTCCAATACACCTCCCCTCTCTTACCTGTCTCCTCTTTTATCCCTACCCTTCCCAGTCTCCTCCTATACCCCTTCCAATCCTTTCCCTGTCTGCTCCTATACCCCTTCCCTGCCTCTTTCTATACCCCTTCCCTGTCTCTTCTATACCCCTTCCCTGTCTCTTCTATACCCCTTCACTTTCCTGTCTCCTTTTATACCCCTCCCCTTCCCCCTCCCCTTCTCCCCTTCTTCCCTTCTTTTCCCTTCGCCTTCCGTTCCCTTTACCCTCCCTCCCCATTTCCTTTCCCCTTCCTCCTTTCCTTTGCCCTTTCCCCTTTCCTTTGCCCTTTTCCCCTTTTCCTTTTCTGCTTCTCTTTCCTCTTCTCTTCCCTGCCTCCTCCAATACCCCTTCTCTTCCCTGTCTCCTACTATATCCCTGCCCTTTCCTTCCCTGTTTCCTATACCCCTTACCTTTCATTCCGTCTCCTCCTATACCCCTTCCCCGTCTCCTCCTATACCTCTTTCCTGTCTCCTCCTATATCCCTGCCCCTCCCTTCCATGTCTCCTCCTATACCCCTTCCCTGTCTCATACACCTTTCCTCCCCTTACCTTTCTCCTCTTAAACCCCTTCCCTCTTCCCTTTTCTCTTCCCCCTTCCCTTCCCCCATCCTTTACCTTTCCTTCCCTTCATCCCTCCCCTCCCATCCCCTTTCCCCTTTCCCCTCCCCCTTTCCTTTGTCCTTCTCCCTTTGCTTTGCCATTTCCCCTTTTGTTTTCCCTTTTCCCCTTTTCATTTCCCCTTCTCTTCATTTCCCTTCCTTGCCCTTCCCTGTCTCCGCCTATACCCTTCCTACCCCCACTTTCTCTCTCTTTCCTTCTTCCTTTCTCTTCCCTGTCTCCTCATATTACCCCTCCCTGTCTCCTCTGATACTTACCTGTCTCCTCCTTTATCTCTACCCTTCCCAGTCTCCTCCTATACCCCTTCCCTTCCATTCCTTTCCCTGTCTGCTCCTATACCCCTTCCCTTCCCCACACACCTTCCCTCCCCTTCCTTGTCTCCTCCTATACCCCTTCCCTTTTCCCCTCTTCCCCTCATCTTCTCTTCTCTTCCTGCCCCCTTTCCATTTACCTTTCCTTCCCATACCCTCCACTCCCCTTCCCCCTTCCTTTTACCCTCCGCTCCCCTCTCTTCCCCTCCCCTTCCCTTCCCCCTTTCCTTTCTCCTCCCTTTCCTTTGCCCTTTCCCCCTTGCCCCCTTTCCCACTTTCATATTCCCCTTTCCTTCCCTGCCCTTCCTTTCCCTTGTGTTCGCCTATACCCTTCCAACCCCCACTTTCCCTCTCTTTCCATCTTCCTTCTCCTCCCTTCCCTGTCTACTCCTATACCCCACTCTTCCCTTCCTTTTTCCTCATACCCCTTCCCTTTTTTCTCCTATACTCCGTCCCTTCCCTGTCTCCTCCTCTATCCCTCCCCTTCCTTGTCTCCTCCCATACCACTCCCCTGTCTCCACCTATACCCTTCCCTTTCTCCTCCTATACCCCTTCCATTTCTCCTTGTATACCCCCTTCGCTTCCCTGTTTCCTCCTATATCCTTACATTCCCTTCATTCCCTTCCCTGTCTATACCCCTTCCCTTTCTCCTCCTATACCCCTTCCCTGTCTCCTCCTATACCCCTTCCCTTCCCTGTCTCCTATGCCTTTCCTCCCCTTACCTGTCTCCTCCTTCCCTTCCTTTTTCCCTTCCCCCTTCCTTTCTCTTCTCACTTCCTTTCTTTCCTTCCATTTATCCCTTCCCTTCCCCTCCTCCCCCTCCCTTCCCCTCCCATCCCCTTCTCCCTTCCCTTTCCCCTGCCCCTTTCCATTCTCCTTCTCCCTTTCCTTTGCCCATTTCCCCTTTTCATGTCCCCTTCCCTGTCTCCGCCTATACCCTTCCAACTCCCACTTTCCCTCTCTTTCCTTCTTCCTTTCTCTTCCCTGTCTCCTCATATTACCCCTCCCTGTCTCCTGCCATACTCCTCTCTTTTCCCCATACTCATCTTTTCCTCCTATACCCCATCCCTTCCCTGTCTCCTACACCCCTTCCCTGCCTCCTACTATACCCATTCCCTCTTACCTGTCCCCTATACCCCTTCCCTGCCTCCTCCAATACACCTTCCCTCTCTTACCTGTCTCCTCCTTTATCTCTACCCTTCCCAGTCTCCTCCTATACCCCTTCCCTTCCGTTCCTTTCGCTGTCTGCTCCTATACCAATTCCCTTCCCTGCCTCTTCCTATACCCCTTCCCTGTCTCTTCCTATACCCCTTCCCTGTCTCTTCCTATACCCCTTCCCTGTCTCCTCCTATACCCCTTCCCTGTCTCCTCCTATACCCCTTCCCTTCATTGCCTCCTATACCCCTTCCCCACACGCCTTCCCTCCCCTTCCTTGTCTCCTCCTATACCCCTTCCCTCTTCCCTTTTCCCCACTTCCCCTCTTCTTCTCTTCTCTTCCTGCCCCCTTTCCATTTACCTTTCCTTCCCATACCCTCCACTCCCCTTCCCTTCCCCTTCCCTTTACTCTCCGCTCCCCTTCCCTCCCCTCCCCTTCCCATCTCCCTTTCCTTTCTCCTCCCTTTCATTTGCCCTTTCCCCCTTGCCTTTGCCGTTTCCCACTTTCATATTCCCCTTCCGTCTCCTCCTCTATCCCTTACCTTCCTTGTCTCCTCCCATACCACTTCCCTGTCTCCACCTATACCCTTCCCTTTCTCCTCCTATACCCCTTCCCTTTCTCCTCCTATATCCCTTCCCTTCCCTCCTATACCCTTTCCTTCCATTCCCTTCCTTTCCCTGTCTATACCCCTTCCCTTTCTCCTCCCATACCACTTCCCTGTCTCCTCCTATACCCCTTCCCTTCCATGCTTCCTCCTATACCCCTTCCCTTCCCTGTCTCCCACGCCTTTCCTCCCCTTACCTGTCTCCTCCTACACCCCTTCCCTTCCTTTCTCCCTTCCCCTTCCCTTCTCCCTTCCTTTATCTTTCCTTCCATTTATCCTTCCCCCTCCCCTCTACTCCCCTCCCCTCCCCCTTCCCTTCTCCTCCCCCTTTCCTTTCTCCTTCTCCCTTTGCTTTGCCCTTTCCGCTTTCCTTTGCCAATTTGCCTTTCATTTTCTCCTTCCCTTCATTTCCCTTCCCTGCCCTTCCCTGACTCTGCCTATACCCTTCCAACCCCCACTTACCCTCTCTATCCTTCTTCCTTTCTCTTCCCTGTCTCCTCATATTACCCCTCCCTGTCTCCTCCGATACTCCTCTCTTTTCCCCATACTCCTTATATTGTTCCTCCTATACCCCTTACCTTCCTCCTACTGTACCTATTCCCTCTCTTACCTGTCCCCTATACCCCTTCCCTGCCTCCTCCAACACACCTCCCCTCTCTTACATGTCTCCTCCTTTATCCCTTGCCTTCCCAGTCTCATCCTATATTCCTTTCCCTGTCTGCTCCTTTACCCCTTCACTGCCTCTTCCTATACAACCTTGCCTGTCTCCTCCTATGCCCCTTCACTTTCCCATCTTCTATTCCCTTCACTGTCTCCTCCTCCTATGCCCCTTCCCTTCACTGTCTCCTATACCCCTTCACTGTCTCTTCTATACCCCTTCACTTTCCCATCTTCTATTCCCTTCACTGTCTCCTCCTCCTATACCCCTTCCTTTCACCGTCTCTTTTTATACCCCTCCCCTTCCCTTCTCCCCTCTCCTTCTTCCCTTCTTCCCTTCTCCCTTCTGTACCCTCCCTCCCCCTTTCCTTTGCCCTTTTGCCCTTTTACTTTTCTGTTTCTACTTCTCTTTCCTCTTCCCTTCCCTGCCTCCTCTTATACCCCTTCTCTTCCCTTCCCTGTCTCCTACTATACCCCTGCCCTTTCCTTCCCTGTGTCCTATACCTCTTCCCTTTCATTCCGTCTCCTCCTATACACCTTTCCTGTCTCCTACTAAGCCCCTTCCCTGTCTCCTCCTTTACCCCTTCCCTTCCCCATCTCCTCCTATACCCCTTCCCTCTCTCCTCCTATACCCCTGCCCTTCCCTTCCATGTCTCCTCCTATACCCCTTCCCTTCCTCATACGCCTTTCCTCCTCTTACCTGTCTCCTCTTAAACCCCTTCCCGTTTCTCTTCCCCCTTCCCTTCTCTTCTCCCATCCTTTACCTTTCCTTCCCTTCATCCCTCCCCCTCCCATCCACTCCACTCCACTCCACTCCCCTCCCATTCCCCCTTCCCTTCCCTTTCCCCTCCCCCTTTCCTTTCTCCTTCTCCCTTTGCTTCGCCCTTACCCCTTTTGTTTTCCCTTTTCCCCTTTTCATTTCCCCTTCTCTTTATTGCCCTTCCCTGTCTCTGCCTATACCCTTCCAACCCCCACTTTCCCGCTCTTTCCATCTTCCTTCTCCTCCCTTCCCTGTCTCCTCATATTACCATTCCCTTCCCTTTCCTGTCTACTCCTATACCCCTCTTATTTTCCCCATACTCCTACACCCCTTCCCTGCCTCCTCCTATACCCCTTCCCTCTCTTACCTGTCTCCTATACCCCTTCCCTGCCTCCTCCAATACACCTCCCCTCTTACCTGTCTCCTCCTTTATCCCTTCCCAGTCTCCTCCTTTATCCCTTCCCAGTCTCCTCCTATACCCCTTCCCTTCCACTCCATTCCCTGTCTGCTCCTATACCCCTTCCCTGCTTCTTCCTATACCCCTTCCCTGTCTCCTCCTATACACCTTCCCTTCACTGCCAGCTATATCCTTTCCCTGTCTCCTTCTATACCCCTTCCCTTCGCTGTCTCCTCCTATACCTCTTCCTTTCCCTGTCTCCTTTATACCCCTCTCCTCTCTACACCTTTATCCATTCCCTCCCCTTCAGTCTTCAACTATACCCCTTCCCTGTCTCCTACTTTACCCCTCCCCTTCCCCCTTCTCCCTACTCTTCCCTTCCCCTTTCGTTCCATTTCCCTTTCCCCTCCTCTTCCCAATTTCCTTTCCCGTTCCCCCTTTCCTTTGCCCTTTCCATTTTCCTTTTCCCTTTTGCCCTTTTCCGCTTCTCCTTCCTCTTGCCTTCCCTGACTCTTCCTATACCCCTTCTCTTCCCTTCCTTGTCTCCTCCTATATCCATGCCCTTTCCTTCCCTGTCTCCTATACCACTTCCCTTTCGTTCCCTGTGTCCTCTTATTCCCCTGCCTTCCCCGTCTCCTCCTCTATCCCTTCCCTTCCCTGTCTCCTCCCACACCACTCCCCTGTCTCCACCTATACCCTTCCCTTTCTCCTCCTATACCACTTCCCTTCCTCCCTTCCCTTTCTCCTCCTATACCCCTTCCCTGTTTCCTCCTATACCCTTTCCTTCCTTCCCTTCCCTGTCTAAACCCCGTACCACTCCCCTGTCTCCACCTATACCCTTCCCTTTCTCCTCCTATACCACTTCCCTTCCTCCCTTCCCTTTCTCCTCCTATACCCCTTCCCTGTCTCCTCCTATAGCCCCCCCCATTCCTTTTTCCCTTCCCCTTCCCTTCACACTTCCTTTACCTTTCCCTTCTCCCCCCTTCCCTTTCCCCTCCCCCTTTTCTTTCTCCTCCCATTGCCCTTTCCTGTTTCCTTTGCCATTTTTCTCTTTTCATTTTTCCCTTTTCATTTTTCCCTTACCTTCATTTCCCTTCCCTGCCCTGGTCTCCGCTTATACCCTTCCAACCTCCTCTTTCCTCTTCCCTTCCTGCTCATATTACCCTTCCCTTCCACCTATACCCCTCTCTTTTTCCCCATACCACTTATCTTTTTCCTACTATACCCCATCCCTTCCCTTCCCTGCCTCCTCCTATACCCCTCCCTCTTACCTGCCTCCTATACTCCTTCTCTGCCTCCTCCAATACACCTCCCCTCTCTTACCTGTATTCTCCTGTATCCCTTCCCTTCCCAGTCTCCTCCTATACCCCTTCCCTGTTTTCTACTATACCCTTTCCCTTCCATACCTTTCCCTGTCTGCTCCTATACCCCTTCCCTGCCTCTTCCTTTACCCCTTCCCTGTCTCCTCCTAGACCCCTTCCCTGTCTCCTATACCTCTTCCCTGTCTCCTTAATTACCCCTTCACTTCCCTGTCTCCTTCTATACCCCTTCCCTGTCTTCTCCTATACCCCTTCCCGGTCTCCTTTTATACCCCTCCCCTTTCCTATATCCCTTCCCTCCCCTTCTTTCTCCAACTATGGCCCTACCCTGTCTCCTACTTTACCCCTCCCTTCCCTTCTTCCCTTCACCCGTCTCTTCCCTTCCCCTCCCATTCCCTTCCCCTTCCCCTTCCCCCTTTCCTTTGCCCTTTTCCCTTTCTGCTTCTCCTTCCTCCTTCCTGCCTCCTCCTATACTCCTTCTCTGTCCCCTCCTAAACCCCTGCCCTTTCCTTCCCTGTGTCCTCATATTACCCCTCCCTGTCTCCTCCGATACTCCTCTTTTCCCCATACTCCTTATATTGTTCCCCATATTACCCCTTCCCTTTCATTCTGTCTCCTCCTATACCCCTTTCCCGTCTCCTACTAAACCCCTTCCCTGTCTCCTCCTATACCCCTTCCCTTCCTCCTCCTATACCCCTGCCCTTTCATGTCTCCTCCTATACGCCTTTCCTGTCTCATGTTTTTCCTCCCCTTACCTGTCTCTTCCTAGATCCCTTACCCTTCCCTTTTCCCTTCCCTTCTCCCTTCCTTTACCTTTCCTTCCCTTCATCCCTTCCCCTCCCCTTTCTCCTTCTCCCTTTGCTTCGCCCTTTCCCCTTTCCTTTGCCCTTTTACCCTTTTCATTTTCCCCTTCTCTTCATTTCCCTTCCTTGCCCTTCCCTGTCTCTGCCTGTACCCTTCCAACCCACACTTTCCCCCTTTCCTTCTTCCTTTCTCTTCCCTTCCCTGTCTCCCCATATTTCCATTCCCTATCTACTCCTATACCCCTCTCTTTCCCCCCATACTCCTTATCCTTTTCCTCCTATTACCCTTCCCTGCATCCTCCTATTCCCCTTCCCTCTCTTACCTGTCTCCTATACCCCTTCCCTGCCTCCTCCAATACACCTCCCCTCTTACCTGTCTCCTTTATCCCTTCCCTTCCCAGTCTCCTCCTATACCCCTTCCCTTCACTGTCTCCTCCTCCTATACCCCTTCCTTTCCCTGTCTCCTTGTATACCCCTCCCCTTCCCTTCTCGCTACTTTTCCCTTCCCTTCCCCTTCCCCATTTCATTTCCCCTTCCCTTTGTCCTTTCCCCTTTCCTTTGTCGTTTTCGTTTTCTGCTTCTCCTTCCTCTTCCCTGCCTCCTCTTATACCCCTTCTCTGTCTCCTCCTATACCCCTGCCCTTACATGTCTCCTCCTATACGCCTTTCCTGTCTCATATGTTTTTCCTCCCCTTACCCGTCTCCTCCTATATCCCTTACCCTTCCCCCTTCCCTTCTCCCTTCCTTTACCTTTCCTTCATCCATTCCCCTTCCCCCTTCCCCTCCCCCCTTCTCCCTTTGCTGTGCCCTTTCCCCTTTCCTTTGCCCTTTTACCCTTTTCATTTTCCCCTTCTCTTCATTTCCCTTCCTTGCCCTTCCCTGTCTCTGCCTGTACCCTTCCAACCCCCACTTTCCCCCTTTCCTTCTTCCTTTCTCTTCCCTGTCTCCCCACATTTCCATTCCCTTCCCTATCTACTCCTATACCCCTCTCTTTTCCCCCATACTTCTTATCCTTTTCCTCCTATAACCCTTCCCTGCATCCTCCTATTCCCCTTCCCTCTCTTACCTGTCTCCTATACCCCTTCCCTGCCTCCTCCAATACACCTCCCCTCTTACCTGTCTCCTTTATCCCTTCCCTTCCCAGTCTCCTCCTATACCCATTCCCTTCACTGTCTGCTCCTATACCCCTCCCCTGCTTCTTCCTATACCCCTTCCCTGTCTCCTCCTCTGCCCCTTCCCACCCCTTCTGTCTCCTCCTATACCCCTTCCCTGTCTCCTACTTTACCCCCTCCCCTATTCCCTCCCCTTCCTTTATTCCCTCCCCTTCCCTTCCCTTCTCCCTGCTCTCCCCTCTTACCTTCCATTCCACTTCCGTTCCCTTTCTCCTCCCCTTTCCTTCCCCCTTTTCTTTCCCTCCTCCCTTTCCTATCCCTTGCGCCTTCCCATGTGCTTTCCCCTTTGCATTTTCCCCTTTTCCTTTGTCCTTTTGCCCTTCCCCTTCCATTCCCTTCCCTGCCCTCCCTGTCCATTCCCTGTCTCCGCCTTTACCCTTCCAACCCCATCTTTCCATTCCTTTTCTTCTTCCCTTCCCCTCCGTTCCTTTACTTTTCCTTTTGATTTCCGTCCCTTCCTTTCCCTGTCCTATCCCTGTCCTATCCCCTTCCAACCTCTCCCATCCTCTTCCCTTTCATGTCTTTCCCTATGCCTTCTTCCCTTTTCTCTCCTTTCCTTTACTTCCCCTTTCCTATGTTTCCGCTTCTTTCTTTCCCCTCCCCCTTTCACTTCCCCTTCCCTTTCCCCCGCGCCTTCCCTTCTCTTCTCTCCCCCTCTTTTCTTAACTTCCCTTCTCTTTCCATTCCTTTCCATTCTTTCTTTGTCTCCTCTAATACCCTTCCGTTCCATCTTACATATCTGTCTTCTGTCCTATACCCTTCTAACTCCACCCATCCCTTTCTACTGTCCTGTGCCCTTCCCAGTCTCTCCTCTCCCTATATATAATTTTTTAATCAACCTAAAACCCTAAGATTACCCTTACTACCCCAATACCCATACCCCATTGTAAATTACCCTTAGCACTCCAAACTCCAAAACCCATACCCATCCTGAACCCCTAAATTACCCCTGGCACCCCAAAACCCATAGCTACCCTGAACCCTAAAATTACCCTTAGCACCCCAAAACCCATAAGCACCCTGAACCCTAACATTACCATTGGCACCCCAAAACCTAGACTTACCCTAAACACTAAAATTACCCTTAGCACCCCTAAACCTATACCCAGCCTGAAACCTAAAATTACCCTTGGCACCCCAAAACCCATACCCACCTTGAACCCTAAAATTACGCTTTGGGCCCAAAACCAATACCTAAAATTACCCTTGGCACCCCAAAACACATACCTCCCATAACCCCAATATAACCTTGGCACCCCAAATCCCATACCTACAATGAACCCAAAAATGACCCTTAGCACCCCAAAACCAATACTCACTCTGAACCCTAAAACTACCCTTAGCTCCCCAAAACACATACCAACCCTGAATTTTAAAATGATCCTTGGCATCCCAAAACCCATAACCACCCCGAGCCCTACAATTACCCTTGGAACCCCAAAACCCACACTCACCCTGAGCCCTAAAATTACCAATGGCACCCTAAAATCCACACCCACCCTGAAACCCAAAATTTCCCTTGGCACCACATACCCATACCCACCCTGAACACCCAAATTACCCTTGGCACACGAAAACCCATACCGAGTCTAAACCCTAAAATTACCCTTAGCACCCCAAAACCCATACCTACCCTGAACCCTAAAATTACCCTTAGCACCCCAAAACCCATACCCCCCATTGACCACAAAAATAACCTTGGCACCCCATACCTACAATGTACCCTTAGCAGCCCTAAATACATACCCACCCTGAAACCTTAAACTACCCTTGGCACCCCAAAACCTATAACCACTCCGAACCCTAAAATTACATTTTTCACCCCAAAACCAATACCTAAAATTACACGTGGCACCACAAAACCCATACCCCCCCCATAACCCCAAAAATAACCTTGGCACCCCAAAACCCATACCTAAAATGAACCCTAAAATTACCTTTAGCACCCCAAAACCCATACTCACCCTGAACCCTTAAATTACCCTTGGCACCCCAAAACCCATACCCATCCTGAACCCTAAGGTTAACCTTGGCACCCCAAAACCCACACCCACCCTGAACCCCAAAATTACCCTTGGTACCCCCAAAAGCCATACCCACCCTGATACCCAAAATGACCCATGGCATCCCAAAACCCATACCAATCCTGAGCACTAAAATTACCCTTGGCACCCCAAAACCCACACCCACCATGAGCCCTAAAATTATCATTGGCACCCTAAAATCCATACCCAACCTGAACACTAGAATTACACTTGGCACCCCAAAACCCACACCCACCCTGAATCCCAAAAATAACCTTGGCACCCCATACCTACAATGTACCCTAAAATTACCTTTAGCACCCCAAAACCCATACTCACCCTGAACCCTTAAATTACCCTTGGCACCCCAAAACCCATACCCATCCTGAACCCTAAGGTTAACCTTGGCACCCCAAAACCCACACCCACCCTGAACCCCAAAATTACCCTTGGTACCTTCTAAAGCCATACCCACCCTGATCCCCAAAATGACCCATGGCATCCCAAAACCCATACCAATCCTGAGCACTAAAATTACCCTTGGCACCCCAAAACCCACACCCACCATGAGCCCTAAAATTATCATTGGCACCCTAAAATCCATACCCAACCTGAACACTAGAATTACACTTGGCACCCCAAAACCCACACCCACCCTGAATCCCAAAAATAACCTTGGCACCCCATACCTACAATGTACCCTAAAATTACCCTTAGCAGCCCAAAACGCATACCCGCCCTGAAACCTAAAATTACCCTTGGCTCTCCAAAACCCATCCCATACTGAACCCTAAAATTACCCTTAGCGCCCCAAAACCCATACCCGCCCTGAAACCTAAAATTACCCGTGGCTCCCCAAAACCCATACCCACCCTGAGCCCTAAAATTACCCTTGGCACCCCAAAACCCACCCTGAACCCTCAAATTACCCTTGGCACTCCAAAACCCATACCCACTCTGAGCCCTAAAATTACCATTAAGACCCTAAAACCCATACCCTCCTTGAACCCTAAGGTTAGACTTGGCACCCCAAAACCCACACCCACCCAGAACCCAAAAATTTCCCTTGGCACCCCAAAACCCATATCTACCCTGAATCCCAAAATATCCCTTGGCACCCCAAAACCATACCCAGTCTCAACCCTAAAATGACCCTTAGCACCACAAATCCCATACCTACCCTGAACCCTAAAATTACCATTGGCACCCAAAAACCCATACCACCCCATAACCCCAAAAATAACCTTGGTACCCCATACCTACAATGTACCCTAAAATTACCATTTGCATCCCAAAACAAATACCCAAAATTACCTATGGCACCCCAAAACCCGTACACCCCATAACCCCAAAAATAACCTTAGCCACCCAAAACCCATACCTACAATGAACCCTAAAATTACCCTTAGCACCTCAAAACCCATACCCACCCTGAGCCCTAAAATGACCCTTGGCACCCCAAAACCCACATCCACCCTGAACCCTTAAATTATCCTTGACAACCCAAAACCCACACCCACCCTGAACCCTAAAATTACCCTTGGCACCCCAAAACCCATACCCACCTTGAGCCCTAAAATTACCATTGGCACCCTTAAACCCATACCCCCCCTGAACCCTAAGATTACCCTTGGCACCCTAAAACCCACACCCACCAGGAACCCCAAAATTAACCCTGCTACCCCAAAACCCATACCCACCCTGAACCCCAAAATTACATTTGGCACCCCAAAATCCATACACACCCTGAACCCTAACATTACCATTGACACCCCAAATCCCATACCCAACTTGAACCCTAAAATTACCCTTAGCACCCCAAAACCCATACTGTCTCTGAACCCTAAAACTACCCTTGGCTCCCCAAAAGCCATCCCATACTGAACCATAAAATTACCCTTAGCGCCCCAAAACCCATACCCGCCCTGAAACCTAACATTACCCCTGGCACCCCAAAACCCATACCCACCCTGAGCCCAAAAATTACCCTTGGCACCCCAAAACCCACATCCACTCAGAACCCCAAAATTACCCTTGGCACCCCCAAACCCATACCCACCATGAACCCCAAAATTACCCTTGGCACCCCAAAACCCATACCCACCCTGAACCCTAAAATTACCATTGGCACCCCAAAACCCATACCCAACCTGAACCGTAAAATTACCCTTTGCACCCCAATATCTAAAATTACCCTTGGCACCTCAAAACCCCTACCTCCCATAACCCTAAAATAACCGTGGCACCCCAGAACCCATACTCTAAACCCTAAAACTACCCTTGGAACCTTGGCACCCCAAAACCCATACTCTAAACCCTATAACTACCCTTGGCTCCCCCAAACCCATGCCCACCCTGAGCTCTAAAATTACCCTTGGCTCGCCAAATCCCATCCAATACTGAACCCATAAAATTACCCTTAGCGCCCCAAAACCCATGCCCACCCTGAAACATAAAATTACCCTTGGCACCCCAAAACCCATACCCACCTTGAACCCTACAATTACCCTTTGCACCCCAAAACCAATACCTAAAATTACCCTTGGCACCCCAAAACCCATACCTCCCATAACCCCAAAATAACCTTGGCAGCCCAAAACCTATACCTACAATGAACCCAAAAATTACCCTTAGCACCCCAAAACCAATACTCACTCTGAACCCTAAAACTACCCATAGCAACCATGAATTTTAAAATGATCCTTTGGCATCCTAAAAATCCATACCCACCCTAAGCCCTAAAATTACCCTTGGAATCCCAAAACCCACACTCACCCTGAGCCCTAAAATTACCACTGGCACCCTAAAATCCACAAACACCCTGAATGCCAAAATGTCCCTTGGCACCCCCATACCCTTACCCACCCTGAACCCCAAAATTACCCTTGGCACCCCAAAACCCAGGGTATGCTCAGACATGAGTCCCTTGCTCACTTTGCCACTGGATTCAAGCAAACCTGGCTGAAGACAGCTGAAATGCCAGAAACCGGTCCTAGGAAGCTTGTTTCCGGTCCAGGGAAGGCATGGCTTGGCAGTTCGGACTGTTCCCATGAGGCACAGGGTCAGACTGATTTGCATATGGCCATGTCTGAACTGGGGTGGCAGAGTGGGCTAAAGAACGGTGATGGATCAAACCCAGATCTGTTGACTGGGTGTGAGTGTTTGATTGGTTCTGATGCTCCGTCCATCACCACCCCCTTTTGTACCACCCCAAAACCCATACCAAGTCTCAACCCTAAAATGACCCTTAGCACCCCGAAACCCATACCTACCCTCAACCCTAAAATTACCCTTGGCACCCCAAAACCCATACCCCCAATTAACCCAAAAAATAACCTTGGCACCCCATACCTACAATGCACCCTAAAATTACCCTTAGCAGCCCAAAACACAGACCCACCCTGAAACCTTACACTACCCTTGGCACCCCAAAGCCCATAACCACGCAACCCTAAAATTACCTTTTGCACCCCAAAACCAGTACCTAAAATTACACGAGGCCCCCCAAAACCCATACCTCCCATAACCCCAAAAATAACCTTGGCACCCCAAAACCCATACCTAAAATGAACCCTAATTGTACCTTTAGCACCCCATACTCACCCTGAACCCTTAAATTACCCTTGGCACCCCAAAACCCATACCCATCCTGAGCCCTAAAATTACCCTTGGCACCCCAAAACCCACACCCACCCTGAGCCCTAAAATTATCATTGTCACCCTAAAACCCATACCCAGCCTGAACCCTAAAATTACCTTTTGCACCCCAAAACCAATACCTAAAATTACCCTTGGCACCCCAAAACCCATACCTCTCATAACCCCAAAATAACCTTGGCACCCCAAAACCAATACCTACAATAAACCCCAAAATTACACTTAGCACCCCAAAACCCATACCTACCCTGAAACCTAAAATTACCCTTGGCACCCCAAAACCCATACCCACCCTGACCTTTAAAATTACCCTTGGCACCCCAAAAGCCATACCCACCCTGACCTTTAAAATTACCCTTGGTACCCCAAAACCCACACGAACCCTTAAATTATCCTTGGCACCCCAAAACCCACACCCAACCTGAACCCTAAAATTACCCTTGGAACCCCAAAACCCATACCCACCCAGAATCCTAAAATTAACCTTGGCACCCCAAAACCCATACCCACCCGAACCCTAAAATTACCCTTAGCACCCCTAAACCCATAGTCACTCTGAACCCTAAAACTACCCTTGGCTCCCCAAAACCCATTCCCACCCTGAACTCTAAAATTACCCTTGGCATTCCAAAACCCAAACCCACCCTGAACCCCAAAATTATCCTTGGCACATCAAGACCCAATCCCACCCTGAAACACAAAACTACCCTTGGCACCCCAAAACTCATACCCACCCTGAACCCTAAAATTAACCTATGCATCCCAAAACCCATACCCGCTCTAAACCCTAAAATTAACCTTGGCACCATAAAGACCCATACCCCCCCATATCCCTAAAACTACCCTTGGTGCACAAAAACCCATACCTACCTAAACCCTATAATTATCCTTAGCAACCCAAAACCCATACCCACTCTGAACCCTAAATTAACACTTGTCACTCCAAAATCCATACCCACCTTCAAATCTATAATTACCATTTGCACCCCGAAACGCATATATAAAATTACCATTAGCACCCCAAAACCCATCCCCACCCTGAACACTAAAATTACCCTTGGCTCCCCAAAACCCATAATCACCCTAAACCCTGAAATTACCGTTGGCACCCCAAAACCACCCTGAACCCTAAAATTGTCAAAGGCAACCCAAAACCCATACTCTGAACCCTAAAACTACCCTTGGCTTCCCAAAACCCATACCCACCCTTAACTTTAAAATGACCCTTGGTACCCCAAAACCCACGCCCACCCTGAGCCCTAAAATGACCCTTGGCACTCCAAAACCCACACCCACCCTGAACCCTTAAATTATCCTCAACACCCCAAAACCCACACCCAACCTGAACCCAAAAGTTATCCTTGGCACCCCAAAACCAATACCTTCCCTTCTAACTGGAAAAACGCTACACTACTTTCAGTTAATGCATGGTGGGAATGGATTATTTTTTTTAGACGTGGGCAATGCTCATTTCCACTCCTAATGATTCATCTCCTTCCAGGTCTAACATGTGGTAGAGTCTTGATTCTTATATTATTGCATGTTCCTCAATTTAAAGCATGTATATTAGTCTTCACCACTCAATGTACGGTCAATGTAGCCCCTTTTTTGTTTTCATTATCATTTATCTCTTTTTTTTATGCAATAGGTTTGTTATAAGTATTATATTTAGATGCAAATAGCTGTTTATATACCTTCTTTTGCAATGAGTTTTTAAAATTGACAGTTCGGTGTTATGCTCTGTATTGTGTTTAATATTTATGAAAAATACATTTAATAAAAAAATTAATACAAAAAAAAGATTGTCTTTCTTGTTCAACTTTTCTTGTTAAAGGGTGAGACGTTTTGTGTTGTTCATGCTCAGTTCAGTTTGCTCTCCAAGCTGCTGTATCTTTGGGCTAGCGCAAATGGGAATGGAAGAGATGAAAAAGTAGAATTAGGGGTGGAAGGGAACAGGAAAGGAGGGAATCGGGGGATATAAGAGAAAGTCGAGAGGAGAGCCAGGGAACTAAGGACGACAAGGGAAGTGAAGAGAAGGGCAAGGAGGGGAATAGGAGATAGTGTAGGTGGGAAGGAGAGAGGGGAGACAGGCAAGGGAAGGAAGGTATAATAAGGGGAAGGAGAGGTGGAGAGAGCGAAGAAAGGAAAAGGGTGGGGAAGGAGATAGGTGATGGGAGGGGAAGGGGTGAGAAGGAGAGGGAGGGATTGACGGAAAGTGCATGGAAAGGGGAAAGCTAAGGAGAGTGGATATGAGAAGAGAAGAGTGGAGAGACAAAGGGAATGGAAGGGAAGATGGAAGTGAATAGAAGTAGAGAGGGAGGGGAAGGGAGGGTTAGACAGGAAAGTAGAAATAGGGACGGGAACAGAAAGGAGTGTAAGGGAAATAGGAAGGGGAGGG
This sequence comes from Triturus cristatus, assembly GCF_964204655.1. Lineage (NCBI taxonomy): Eukaryota > Metazoa > Chordata > Amphibia > Caudata > Salamandridae > Triturus > Triturus cristatus. The sequence goes on along the minus strand of NC_140590.1, from coordinate 1,649,116,207 downwards.
AGTAGAGGTAAGGAGAAACAATGGAAGGAATAGGTAAAAAAGTTGGGGAGTGGAGGGGAACAAGGGGGAGAGAAATTAAGGGTGGAAGTGAGGAGAGAAAAGAGGGAAAGAAAATGGGAAGAGGCAAGGGAAGGGATTAAAAGAGATAAAGGGGAAGCAGGAGATAAGGCATGAGGAGGGAAGGGATAGAAAAGGGAGAGAAGATATGGGGAGGAGATGGAAGGGGAGTTGAGAAAAGGAAACAGAGGAACTAGAAGAGAACGGAAGAGGGGAGTTAAAGGCAAGGAAAGGTGAGGAGAGGGGATGGGAGGAGAGGCAAGGCAGGGAAGCGGAGAACTGAGAAAGGAAGAGAATGGAATGGATGGTAATACTAGAGGTGATAGGGAAGGATGAAAGGAATGGAAGGAGAGGGGAGAGGTTTGGAGAGGAGAGACAGGCAAGGGAAGGGAAGGATATGATCAAAGGGAAGTAAATGTAAGGAGGGGAGAGGAGAGGTAGAGAAATAATTAAGTGAATGGAAAAGGGAGAGAAGGTGAAGGGAGGGTGGAACGTCAAGAAAAGTGTATGTAAATGGGGGGAAGAGACGCTGAGGAGATGAGAAGAGTGGAGAGATAGGGAAGGGGAGTAAAGGAGAGAGAGCAACTAGGAAAGGGAAGGGAAGAGTTAGGGAAGTAAGGAAGAGAAATGAAGGGGAAAGGAATGGAAGGGAAGAGTAAAGGAAAGGGGAGAGGAGAACAGAGAAGAGGAGAGAGGAAAGGAGAGGGGGGAGAGAGGAGAGGACAAGGAGTAGCAGAGAAGGAAAGGTTTGGGAGAAAGAGGAGTGTACAGATGGAGAAGAAAGGGAAGGGGAGGGAAGGGGATGGAAGAGAAGGGAAAGGAAAGGGGAAAGGGTGGAAGGATAGCTAAAAAGGCTGGGAAGGGTAGATGGGGAAAGTAATGGGCAAAGAAAGGAAGGGAAGGGAAAGAAGAAGAGAAAGGGAAGGGGAAGAAAGGAGGAGGGGATAAAAGATAAAGAAACTAATGGGAAGGGAAAGGAAAGCAAGGGAAGGGGTGTATCTGGAGGGAAGGGGAGAGAATAAATAGGGAAGGAAGTGAAGTAAGGAGGTGTGAGAGGAGGGATGGGGAATGGAGGGGAATGGGAGAATGTGAAGGAGGGTAGGGACGGAAAGAGTATGGAGGTGGAAGGGAATGGGAAAAAAGAAAAGTGAAGTGAAAGGGAAAGGAGGTATGAAAAGATGGGGAAGGGGAGGGAAGGGTAGAGAAAAGAAGAGCTAGGGAAGAGGGAGTGAAAGGGGAGAGGAGGGTACTTGAGGGAAGGCTCGAGTAGAGGAGAGATAGTCGAGGGAGGGAATGGAAGTTAGGGGATGGGAACAGTAGGGGAGAGAAGAGACAGAAAAGGAAGGAAGTCAGAGAAGGAAAATGAAGCAATGAGAAGAGAAAGGGAGGGAAGGGGACAGGAGTGATAGGGAAGCAAAGGAGGGAGGCAAGGGAAGGGAGGAAAGATATGGAAGGGATAGGGTAGAAAGAAAAGAAAGGACAGGGAAGAAAAATGAGGGAAGGTGAGGAGAGTTAGAGGAGAGAATAGCATGTGAGAAGGGATGCAGGGGAAAGTAAACGGGAGAAGAAAGGAGACATAGGTAAGGGGAGAGGTAAGGCAAGGCAGGGAATGGGAGATATAGGGACGCGAAACAGGAAAGATAGAGGAGAGAAGAGAAGAGGATAGTGGACGGGAAGGTGAGAGCAGATGGGAGAGGAGAGGAAATGAGGGAAGTAGATAAAAGGGAAGAGGAAAGGAAAGGAGAGGATACATAAGCCATGGAAGAGAAGGAAAGGGATAGAAGGGAGAGGAGCCATACGGAAGGGACAGGAAAGGGAAGGAGAGATAGGCAATGGGAGGGGGAACATGGATGGAAAGGAATATGAAGTGTAGGGGAGGCAAGGAAGTGGAAGATGCAGAGAGGGAATAGGAATTAAGAAATGGGGAGGGAGGTGAAGGGAAGGGAAGAGTTGAGACAGCGAAGGTAGGGGGTGGGAAAGAGAGCAGAAGAAGGGTAGAGAATGGGAAATTATACAAAATTAGGGTAATAAGGAAGGAACGGGGAATGGTGGGGAGGCGAGGGGAGAAAAGCGAAAGTGCAAGGAAAGCAGAAACAGAAGGGAAAGGACATGGGAAGGAAGGGAAAGGGAATGTTAAGGGAGAGATATTGAAGGGAGGGATGGAGTGGGGATGAAAGGGAAGGGATAGAAGGAATAGAGAAGCAAAGAATGCATGGGAAAGGGAGAGGAGAGCAAGGTAAAGGCATAAAGGGAAGGGGAGAGCAGACATAGGGAAGGAAGGAACAGAAGGGAATGAGGGGGAAGTGAGGGGAGAGATAAGCTTGAGAAGGGTAGGGGAAGGGTAAAGGAAATTAATGGAGGGGAGAGGGGAGGAGAGATGGGAAGGACTGAAGGGAAGGAGAGGCAAGAGAAGATAAGCCAAGAGATAAGGAATGGAGAGGCCGGGGGGAAGGGGAAGGAAAGGATATGGAACAGGGGAAGGGATGGAAATTGAAGGTGAGGAGAGGAGAAGAGAGATAGGCAAGAGGCCTAAAGGGGAGACGAGCAACATGGCAGGAAGAAAGTGAGGGGAAGGAAAATAAGGGGAGGGAATGGTAGAGGAAGGAGAGATAGGGAAGTAAGGAAGAGATAGGAAAGGGAATGTAATGGAAGGGGAGATGAAAATGGATGGAAGTAAGAGGGAAGGCAATGAAAGCGAGAGACAAGAGGAAGGGGAGTGGAGGAGAGAGGGAGAAGAAAGGGAAGGAAGGGAATTGAGGGAAATTGAAAGGGAAGTGAAGCAAATGGAAGAGAAGCAAAGGAAAGGAAGAGGATGAAAGGGGAAAGGAAAAAAGAGAAAAGGTAGGAAGGAAGGCGAGGGGAGAGGAAGGAAGGGGAATAAAGGTAGGGGAGAGGCGATGTAGAGAAGAAAGGGGAAGGACATTTGAAGGGAAATGAGGAGAAAGAAAAGAGAACAGAAGGGGATAGAAGACATTGGAAGGGAAGGGGAGATGAGAGAAGAGTTCGGGAAGGGAAGCGAAGAGGAGATAGTCAAGGGAAGTGATGAGAAATAGCAAAGCGATATGGAGGAAAAGGAATGAAAGGGAAGGAAGGAGATGGGAGGGAAGGGGGAAGGATATAAGAGATAGGGTAGAGAGGAAGGGAATGGCATTGGATGGGAGGCGGGAACAGGAGAGGGAAGGGGAGAAGAATGAAGGGTAGAGGAGAAGGGACATAGAGAAGAAAGGGAAAGGAATAGGAAGGGAAGGGAGGGGGGAAGGGAGGGAGAGAGGGAAAGGAAGGGAGAGGGAGGGACCCCTTCCTTTTCGGAGCCTGCTCGGCCCCCGAAACTTCGGCCTCCGCTCTCACTGCCCCGCACTCCAGCCGCCCACAGCGGTCCTCTCCCTACGGCGTCCCCGAGTCCAATGCTGCAGCTACCTGGTTACCAGCCTCGTATACCAAGGACACGTCACAATGGAGGCTTTTCAGAGAGTCATCATACATCACAACTTTGTGGGTGATACCATGTGTTTCAGTTTAACAGGGGGAGCAGACAAGGCACTGGATTTATTCAATTTATTGAGAAAATAAAACTTTTTAGTTACAAAATGTTCCTGTGATGAACCTGAAAGAAGATCCCATCCTACCCGATATACTTTCCCAACAATGGTCCCTTCTTTTCTCTCGCTGCGGGGACGGCCTCCCCTCTGCATTTACCCTGCGCCTCCTGACATCACGTTGGAGGGCCTGTTACATCATAAGCGTTCCATTCACAGAATTCTGCTTCTGGTGGCGGTGGGAAGGCACGGGTCATTCAAGTGTATATCAAATGTGGTTGTTTTTAGTCTTCGTTTAAAATAAATTACATTTCAATTGTACGTCTTATTCCACCGCTTGCTTGCACGGTGCCCCTTACATTGTACAAGTCAAATGATTTTCACTGGGACACATCCGCATCTCTGTCTGTCCAGTTTCTCCCCTCGAGTATTGTCCAGTAAACAGCATCATCCCTTTTAAGAAATGTTTGTATTGATAAATACAAACGTAATTGTGCTCAAACGGTGAATATTATAGTGAACAGAAGGGGCCAGTCTTGGAGTCTCGCCTCAGGAGACCTGTAGTTCGAACCCTGTGCAATGCTGGCCGCTGGGTCAGGTCGTCCTTTGTGCGTCTGTAGATGTGGTTTCTATCGGTCTAATTGTTAACAACTAAAAGCTGTTCTGGTCTCCTGCAGGAAGCACAGTGCACGCCTTTGCGGAAGGGCGAATGTGTAGTCTCAGATTGAAATGTACAGGCCCAGCTCTTTACAACCTGTGCCGGAAAGGGGCGCTAATGTCTCGTATATACGCATGGCTGAATAAACGTGAACATTTTTCCACCTCGAAAACCACGAGATAAGACCAGGGGAATGACTGCTATGTCTGGAGTGCGCGTGGAAGAGGAATGATTAGGGTGACCGTGACCAACTGGCATGGGTGCATATTCAGGATGGTGGGTGTGAAAATTCAGGACAACGGGGCAAAATTCAGTACAAAAATTCAGGACAGAAGGTCAAAATTCATGACAAAAATTTGGGACAAAAGGTACGATTTACAGACAAATCAGAGGAGGTCGCGCAATAGTATGAGTAAGTAAATTGACAACCAAACTAAGAACAAGTAAAAAAAAAAAGTTCATATTAGATTGAGACGGTCGTGCACTTCACGGTTTATCCGTATGCGCGCAGTTTTGACCAACTGTGCAGTTCTTTTTGTGGGAATTCATTTGATCATAATCTATTTTATACAATTCTTTTCGCTCTATTCTTTAAATTCATATTTCATTTTCTTTTCATATTTCTCTATTCCATATTCCCATTCATTTTTTTGTTCCTTTTTTTATTTGATCATCCTCTTGTCCTTCCTTTATTGCTAAATCTGTTTTATAGCTCATATTCAGTTTCTTCCTCGTTTTCTCACTCCATTTGTGTCATATGTCATTTTGATTTACCATTTTAATAATTTATCTTTCTGGCCCCGCCTTTGCCAACTTCGGCTTCCATTGGGCCCCTCCCCACGGCTGCATCACGGTGATTATTCTTGTTTTGTTTATTAGGGGGCATATCTACAACATACTGCGATAAACATTTCAGTGCGCGCTTAGCGCAAATTTGTTTAACGCCGGCTATTGCCGGATATAATCGCCGAGATAACGCGTTATTATCAACGCATATCTCAACAGCGATAAAAAAATCCGCTGATAGCGGGCAAATGTGCAATTATCGCTGGAAATCCAGCGATAAAAGCACAGCGCTATGGCAAACCTTGTTGATAGGGCAGGGTGTGCTTAGCCAAAGTATCCACCTCCCATAGGACACAATGGCTAGGTAAGATTAAAAGCAGGCGTAATGAAACCAGCGCCAAGCGCGGTCAGCGCTACTTTTATTATCGCTACGCAGGTTAGCGAGCAGATTGCTGATAGGAGAAATATCTGTTAGCGACATTTCCAACGTTATTTTGGTGAGGAACGCCCACTTTGCACATCAGTAGAGATGGGAAAAGGCGCAGAGGCATGGAAACACGCGTTAGCGTGTCCATGCTGATAGTGCGATACAATTATCGCCGCTTTTCGCCCAAAAACGGACGCTTAAGTGGCAATAATTGTATTGCGGCCCCTTGCTGATAAGACCCTAGGTTCTTATCCTGTCTTGTGCTGACCTGGGAGCCATGGATTACAGTTAGGAAGGGTGATGAAACACTTTTATCTGACGCAGTCCATTTATATCATTTCCATCACCACTAGTACCTGGGTAATGTTGGGGACACGTGTGTTGTGGCTCCCTTGCACTGCTAGTAGCATGACACTGTACTGTGATGTATGACTGGGCCATGAGAAGTACACTTTCTTGTTTTTATTATTGTTAGGTCTGATTATCCAAGGCCTTTTGATTTCATAAAAATTATATTTGTAATTGTCTCAAATATAGGGTCTTTCAGTCAGCCCTTCTCGCCCATTGGTCTCTTGTTATGTCATTCATATAGTCTTCTGTCCACTACAGCATACAACATGAGGCAGGGGGTCAGCCCACTTCAGCCATTGGCTAAGTTTTCTATGACTGACAGCATCCTACTCTTTCACAGGGAGCACATGCACAAACAAAGTAGTTATTCTCACTGCCAGGGACTACTTTGAGTGCTTTTTAAAACACAAAATTATTTTTCCCTTTAGGCAATCTTTTTAAATTCATTTTGGCCTGGCAGCTCCCTCAGCGATAATGTTTTTGAAAAGTCAGGAGAAAACAAAATAAGCATTGAAAAAGTTAAAAGACAGGCAGCCAACTCCAGATCTGTTGACTGGCCCAAAGCTTGTTTATTTTGTTGTTGTTTATTTTGTTCACAGCACACATGCGGTTCATTTTATTTAAAATGTAATGATATTTATACACACTTTAAGTGACAACCCCAGTTCCAGTTCTGGATGCCTGACATCAAAGACTTGTCAAAGGGGGCAAGATGGTGGAATTTGAACAGCTGGATGACGCTTCCTTCAAAGCCCTCATGTGTAAAGTAAAGTGGGGCTCCCCTGATGATCCGATTCAACCAGGTCTGATACATTAAGTGAGGAGATTCTTATCCCCATCTTTGTGAGCCTAAATAATCTTTCTTTGTCCACTGCGGTGATGCCTGCGCTGGGTGAAAACATGGTAAAGTCATCCAGCTTTTCTAAAAAATCTATTCTCGACCCTCCCTGCCCGATAGTGATCGACCCATTTCTCTCCTTCTTTTTCTGTGGAAAGTGACAGAGAAACATCTGAACAGTCTCCTGGTGGATTTCTTAGAAAAGCATCAGCTGCTGGACTCTTTGCAGAAAGGCTTTAGACCTGCCCATAGCACCGAATCTGCCCTTCTTAAAGTGACAGAGGCCCTTCGACAAAATATCGATGAAAGGGTGTCCCATGAGGTGCTCCTTATGATCGTTTGAGTTAGTTGGTGTTATTTTTGGGAGGATATGCAATGGCGTTACCGCTGATTCCCCTTTGTGATAGGTTTAAATGATGTCAATCATGTTCTGTCTTCCTGTGAATGGCTTTGAAATTCCTGCACATGCTTCACAATCAGCTTCCAAGGTTCGGACCAGTCCTGGCATGTGCCATCCTCTCGGAAACAGGACAAGGGCCTCTTCGGTTTCAGCCCTGGTTCCCAACTATTGAGCATCGGATCTCACATCATTATGTGCATCTCCACATGCTAATTTATTGAATATACTATCACGTATTGCAGAAAAACGCCCGAATATCTTCACCACCTTATCCACAGAACCATCATTACTGCGGCTGCGGCCCCTCCTGAGTCCGCGTACGGCTATCCTTTTCCCGCAAGCACTATCCAGGCTATTTTAATTGATTCAGGCTTGCACCTTCACTGTCCTGATGATGATCCTCTTATTGTTTTTAAAGGATGAAAACGTCGATTAATGTAAACAGTTTGCACGTTAATCGCACAATAGAAAAAGTGCAGTTACTGTTTCTCTAAGCTTGTTAGAAATTGTGCTCAATATTCCACAAGCTACTCCATCTTGCCTGATATGTTTTTGTTCTAAATGTATTTGTCATGCGTTTATGTAGGATGCAGGATTGTGCCCCACGTAATTGCTACGTTTGTATTTTTCTTCTTGGACATTTTTAATTTATTAAATTGATTGTCCGGCTGGACACTCGCATTATAGTACTGATTCAAGTCTATAATTATCCTATTTACTCAACTGTTGCGTTTAAGGACCACTGTTCTAATACTAAACTGTTACCCAAGGTCCTTATCTACCTTCTGGGTTCCCTTGTTTTTGTAAAAGCCTGGCACCAGCAGGGGCACAGAGCCTCACCTGTCTCCAGGGCTTTAAGTGCACCATGTCCTGCGGTGCTCAGCACTGCCATTTCTTTAAAGCAGGTGCAGAGATGGGTCCCTTCCGGGCTCTCCATTTTTCCTTCAGGGTGGGAGCAAAAGCTTAGCTCTGCAATAGTACCACACTCATTGCTTTTAATGTAACTTCAAAGAGACTCATTTTTCTGTTTTATATAGCGCAAACGTGGAGCAAACACGAGCACCAGCTACATTACACAAACACATATTCATGTTTTGAATCACAGGATATTGAGTCGACCTGAGGCTCGAACCGGTTTTCTGTGCTCGAAAGTCGCTAGCTCTAGCCTTAGCCACAACCTTACCTACAAGTATGGAAGAATTTTCAATATGATATACAACGAAGTCATAGTTGTTGCTTATTTATCTTAAGTAGTTTACAACAATTGACAAAGCCAATACTTCTGGCTTGTTGTAGGTGTAATGTTACTTGTGTTATATATCTGGATGAATGGACGGAAGCAGCATAAACCAGTTGGCAGCACACTATGCTAAGTACAGATTTTCAGCCTAAGTGTTCTAAGTCACGTCCTTAACTACATAAGCCACACCCCTATGGGAGACCCCCAGTTTTTTCATCCCTCTTAAAGCCCTTCCTGTCTCCCAGTAGCACTTCATGGGCCTGCAAAGGAAAATTGAGAGAGCTCCAAACGAAGGTGGCCATCTTGGAGCCGACCCAACCCAACCTCAATGGATTATTTTCATATATATTTCTAGTTTATTTTTTGCTCTGAAAGAACAACAGCATTGTGAAAAAAATGAATTTATTTTACATTATTAATATGAATGCAGTCTGTGCAGATGTGAAATAAACACAATTCTGAATATGTGTAAAATACCATAATAGCAACGAAGAATGGTAAGAGAGGGCAGGACAGCCCAAGACTCTTCCGCCCAATTACATATACAAAAAAACCCTAGGCTATCTATTGTCACACCTGCTCAACAGTTTGTTAAGGGGTGGATGTGTTTACAGGAAGCGCTTTGATTGCGTTAAATACCATCCTATTGAGGTGAGAGATCTTAGAATACTGGAAATCTCTCTTAAAGGGCCCTTTATCAGAATTTATTGTGGGTTCCTTGGAGGGATATTAAACAAGCATTTGCAATGCAATAGGTCTCGCATTTGCGAGCATGTGAGCTATTTGCGTTGTAAATGACACTGGTTTTTATTTGTGTTTTGAAAACCTGCAAGCAGTGTATAATCACACACTTTGTCCTTATAGTCTTTGCTTACAAGAAGCAAGGCTGGCAGTAAAAGAGGCGCAGTTACTGCCAGCCTTGCTTCTGGTAAGCAAGGACTAGAAGTACAAAGTGCGTGTTTACGCACTGCTTGCAGGTTTTCAAAACACAAATAAAAGGCATGGTCATGTCCAGTGCCAATAGCTCAAACTCTCATAAATGCGAGACCTATTGCCTTACAAATGTTTGTTTCTTTTCCACTGCACATAGCGGGCAGGTCCTGGCCCACCTAGAGCTTAAGCTTCGATTCACTGTACGAAGATCTCGAGGTCCAAGAACCACATATGATATTTGTCGGCGGTGTACCAAAAGCTAATGTTTGAAGAGGAAGCTCTATAATTCAAAGTCACAAATGCCCTTGGGCGTGAGATGTGCACTTTATGTGGCAGGTTAGGTTTGTGATGCTTTCCATAGAATTGGCTGAAGTCACCCATTAATAAATTAATTTCTCATGTCCATGTCTTCATGTGGGGTAGGCCGACATTGTGTTCCCTTAAGCCAGAGTCTACTAACGAGACTGCGCAGTATCACATGGAGCACCCACGCCAGTCAGTTAGCTGTTTTTAGTTATTGATGGGGCTATAACTTTTCATTTCCAAGTTTCCATCTAAAGGGAATCGGGTCTAAACGTGGGACTTTTCGGACATGACTTATGCTGGCAGCGTAAGTTAAAACTTACAAGGCTCATTTTTGTTGCAGAAGATAGGTGTCCAAAAATATCCCTCCTGGACGAAAGCTAATTACAAAAGTATTATACAGACAGACAACTTTTTTTTTTTAAAGTTTAGAAAGCTTTATTGAATATAATAAACCAAGTAAAACATTAGTACAAAATAAGATCAGTAGGCAATACAATGAATATTAAACACAAATAAATTCTTACAAAGTTCAAGGAATGCCCAACGTAAATAGAGAATATACTAAGCGAAATAACTCTTTATTTATTATTTTTTTTTGGAGGATATTGCGTTAGGTATGCAGGGGGAGGCAAAAGGGAAACAGGGAAAGAAGAGGAAAGAGAGAAAGGGAAGGGGGGGAATGATCAATATACAGAGTGAAAAATCTTATAAATAACAGGCAAGAAAATAATTACATGAGAAAACTAAATAGCAACTATAGGCAATAAAGAAAAGAAAAAAAATATATATATATATAATGTACAAAAACAAGATCATCAAGGGGCATTTTGAGAAAGAAAATTTGTTAGAGGCAACCATACAAATCTTTTTTGATCAAAAGAGGTACAGTGGTAGCATAAGCACGATCAAGCCTATGATGATGACACAGAAAATTCCACCAGGCGTTATATGAAATCTTTGAAGTGTCTTTCCAGTTTGTAGAGATTATCTGTAAAGAAATAGCTATATATAAATCTATAAATTTACGTGCATTGCGATGTGCCTTCCATATAGGTGAGGCCCACCCAGAAAGAGATGGACAATATCAAAAGGGTGGTTAGTAGCTAATATTTAATTTAACTTTAACCAAATGCGAGACCAAAGAGATTTAACTAACGGGCAACGAAAAAACATATGAAAAAAGTCACTATTCGTATGAGAGCAAGACCAACATTTTTTAGAATCAGACAGTTTGAATTTATGCAAGTCTGATGGGGTAAAAAAAAGTCTATTATAAAAATAGTACAAAGTCTGTGTGGTGCTGGCGGAGCGGGACACAGTATGTATCCTAGACCATAGAGAATTCCAAACCTGAAGGGAAAATCTTGAACTAGGTCCTTTTCCCAGGAGAGTTCAAGTTTGGATTTGGTCCTTGCAGCTGAGGGGCAGGAAAGTAATTCGTAGATCGACGCAGCCTTGAGAGGAATAGAAAAATCTGATAGAGGTAAGGGAGGGGTTGTGTCAAGAGTGTACAAAGAAACGACTTGAGAGATAATAGAGAATAAAGATTTTTTAAGTAAGGGATATTGGGAAGAGTATGTGCGAGACAGGTGAAATGAAGAACGAATATCAGAGAAGTCTCGTAAGGAGTCATTAGCTAGTAAATGATTAAAGGTGATAACGCCTTTATCAATCCATTCTTTCCAAAAAAGTGCCCGATTATTTATATTTATGGATTTGTGATACCAAATTGGAGTTGAGGAAAGAAACTAACTGTGAAAGAGATGAGCGAAACACCGAAAGAGCAAGTGCTCTAGAATGCTTAAAAATAGGGGTAAGAAAGCGCTGCGGAGGCTGAGATAAGCGGATAGCCGTGCTAAAGGAGAAGGGTGAAAGTTGCACAAGTTCTATGGAGCTCCAAGCTGTTGAAGGGGGGTCAAAAGAATCAGATAAAAACGGCCAAATTTGTTTCAAAGTAAAGGCAGAACGGAAACGAACAAGGTTGGGAATATTAACACCGCCTAAATCTTTGGGATGTTGATGACGAGAAATGGAGATCCTAGTTTTGCGACTGTTCCATAAGAATGAGGTAAAGATACGATTTATTGTTTTAAAAAAATAGAGTGGTAGGGTGTGGAAATGTGGATTTTCCTGGTCAGTTATGTCCCCTATCTTGGACCCCAACGGTTCTATGTGCATGTCACAAGTACATGTATGTTCCCTCCAGTTCCAGTTATGAAGACGCAAATACATGTGCGTCCACCGTCAACATGTCCTCTGTCAGATCCGCCATGAATAGGCCGGATATTCCATTCTTAAATATGAAAGGCCACCGGCTTTATATGGTTCACTTATGCCATTTTACAGTCCAGGCAAGTAGGCCCTGATTCTGTCATCAAACTCCTTTTGCCTTCTGCCTCTGAAAGCTCCAGTCTGAGCCTGCATCTGTGACCATGAACTTTGTCTCATTCTCTGCGCGGCTCACGAAGCCTGACATCAGCCTATTCTCTGCCAAGAACTGTATTTCACCTTCGAATTATCTGCTTCCCCCTCAGCCGATGCATTCCTGCCTAGTAGTTTAAGTAAACATTCTTCCAGTTACCAAGCAAAAGGCCCGGCTTCTCTGTCCTCATGCAAGTAATTCATAGCCCTGTCACCATGGAATATTCCTACCCCCTCGCATTCAGGGTAGACACTTAGACGCTTGTACACGCACGCACAGTCAGTATAGAATAGATTCTGTCCGAGAGTCCTTCTTTTGTGGATAACATAGTTCTTCAAACATAGGATGTTAGATATGATTTGGGATTAGGTTGACCTGACCCCCCAGACTTTTCGTCTCCACATGTAGAGCTAATGTCAAGTCCCCTTCACCCCCTAGTTACACGTCAATTACACGTCATACTGCTGCGCGCGCATCTATGTCAAGTATTATCTTATAGATCCACCTATGTATGACATCATAACCAATCATGTTTCTTTTTTACTCCTTATTACACCCATTTTCGGTTACGCAGGTTCCTTATCAATTGTTACGCCTACTGTATTTGCTTCATTATAATGTATGTACTATAAAAGTTACTTTTTGTCAATAAAGTATGTACTTCACTTCCTGAACCCCCATGGTGATGGAACTTGGAGCATCCGATTATAATCGATTATTGGAATAAAGCCCATTCCGAAACTCTAATATCACGGATTCTGCCTCTCATTTTACTGAGCTATTTTATTATGATTCTGTATCAAATTCAGTCCCGGTAAAGGAATTTTATTTACCACATGATGGCGCCCGAATAGGGACACTTTCTCATCTCACGCGCCGGCGGTGAGTTGTAGGCCCGGTCTCCTGCCGCAGCTGGACGGACAATTACGCGTACCAGCAGGATTTCCTGTATCTCCCTCCGGTCAAGCAGGGGCGACTGAGACTACGATCAACACCCAGACGAGGCGGTGAGAAGTGCGAAGTATCCCGACCAGAGCCTAGCTGAGAGAGCAAGATCCGAGGTATACCGAGACCCACCAGTTCGAAGTCAAGTCCAGTCCCCGACGAGTCGAGTCGAGTCCAGTCCGGTTCAAGCTCAGGTTACCGAGGCCTTCCGTTTCCGAAGCTACCCGGTGAGTACCATTACTGGGGAGGCATTTCTGACGTGCACATAGGTTGTGCCGGTCGAGACGGGTTTGGGTACACAAATCCGGTCTGCACTGTTTTAGCAGTGTATCTGTACTGTTTAGCAGTATATCAAGTATTCCGAAGTATCTAGTTATTGTCAAGAATTATGCTTGGTGATTAGTTATGCAGACGATCATCATTGTTGCTTATTCTAAAGGTTAAAAAAAAAAAATGTTTAATGTTTAATGTCTAATGTGTTAAACGTCCTGCATATTGTGGTATGAATGGTTGTTCATTAGTGTGCTTTTGTATTAAGTGTGTTCAAAATTAAGTATCGGATCAGTTGTCAATATGCCGCTCTTTTCGAAATTAAGACAGATCACTACTAGGAAAGGGGTACTTGAAGAAGCCGTCCCTATTCCTCCTAGGGATACTCCAGGGCACTTCATGTATCACAAACATGGCTTAGACGCTATATTATTTCTTGATTTATGGGTAGACTACACCAAGGGATTACCAGAAAGTCAGAGGTGGCCCGCAGCTGGGACCTGGGATGCAGAGTGCATCATGAAAGTCGAGGAAGAGTTATGGAAAAGGAAAGTCAGACAGTCACAGAAAGATGCCGTTGAGTTATGGCGTAAAGAATCTCATAGACGTACAGAAAAAGCACGTAGACAGGAAGAGAAGAGTAAAGAAAGTTCAAATAAAGTTCAAGAAGATCTATTAATTGAGGAAGGTATCCGAGTGAAATCAGAACAAGTAGATAGGCAAAGAAATGCCCTCATGAATGGTATGTATCCCCTTCTAGCCGAAGGATTACCTAAGGCTACTCTAGAGATACCGAAAGACTTGTCACCCCCATTATTCCCAATTAAGGTACATCCTAAGGGGCATCCTAGAACCGCAGAAGATGTTTTTCTTTCCTCATATTTAGATGACGTAGCTCCCGAGTATGCTAATTCCGCCCCACATAGGCCGCATACCAGGGAGGTCCAACGCCAAGATCCAGCACCCGTATCCCTACAGCAACAAATCGAGTCACAAGTTCCGAATAGCACATCTGTTTCCGCATCTGTCCCTACAGGTACTTCCATAGCTGTGTCCACACCTATAGTTGCCGTGTCACGTTCGACGAATCCTTTCACACCCGACGCCCCAGATGGGGCCACGGGAGGTGCTACCAATACTTTTTCCACGCCACCTAGAATAAATAAACTTATTTTTCAAGAGTCAGCGCATTCACGTACACCCAAATTCGTAAGTGAACGTGCGCTTAAGGAACTTCTTATAGATTGTAGATATGACCCGGTGATCGGTAAAGAGGACGAAATGATCCTGGCATCATTACGTATCAGACGAGCCGCAGGGTATTTAGCGAAGTTACCAGGAATGACTGCGCATCTAGATAAAATATATCATTTTGTTCAAACAGGGCGAGATCCAGAATGTATTAACAGAGCTATGGAATACCAGAAAGTAGAGATACAAGGGGAACTGTTACGTTTCCTCATAAACTGTGTGATCAGAAATCAAGACCGACCGGGGGTAGACCCGGATGCAATGCAAATTCTTACAAGATGGAGCCAGAATATATCAGAAGGGAGACACGATAAGCAAAATTGTATAATAGCCATGTGCCGAAAGATCCGTAAAGAAATAGAACGCCTACACGAAGAGCGATTAGAGACAGACGAGTTCGAACCAAGCGAGGAAGAAGGGTCAGGACCGCCCGCGGGACAGTTGGACACCATAGCCTATGTAGGTAGAGGAAGATCTTGTAAAAGGGATCAGACTAGATGTCATACTGACTCAATACGTCCGATATGTCCAGATAATAACAAGAATTTCCAAATACCTATAATTAATACAAGGTCTAACGAGCATTCGTTCCAAACTGCCGACAAACTACTCCGAGAACGAAGGGGTTATCATTTTCTCGATTCTATGGATGAACAAGATTTAGCCAGGGCAGCTGTCCACTGGGTGGACAGTCCCGGAAAATATAGTGATGCTACAGTAGTACGCACATTTTTGAATCTCACCCCAGATGAACAGAGGTTAGCTGGGATTTATATGATTCAACAACTCATTATACTATATCGGAGTCAGCATTCGGACCCTGGTCCCTTACCTGACATATTGACTGAATTACTTATGAATAAATGGAGAGGTCCAGGTACTGAATTAATTAAAGAAATTCTAGTATCAAGAAAGCAGTATATTCTTTTTGTATGCTCAGAGCATGCCTCATTGCCCGACAAGGAAAGAACAACGTATCACATGGATAGACAGAATCCCTTACGAGAAGTGCACCCAATAAAAGGCGAGGACAACCAGTTTAGGCGCGTATTTGTATATACGCCCATATCAAAAATAGAACTGTTACAAATGAAGAAAGTGGTACCCAGTCATGACAAAGATCCAGCGGGTTTTCACCGAGAAATTAAAGACATGTTACTCATGGGAGAGTATACCTATCCCGACATTATGACAATATTAAAGGTGTTGATGCCTGCTGGCATTTATGAGAAACTCAAGGAAAAAGAGTGGGAGGTAGGAGACCAAAAGATAGAATGGTCAGCATTAGAAGCAGAAGAAAGGGCCCGAGGTCCAGGTTCGGGGCTTGGGGACAAAACTAAAGCACTACCAGGTTTACTAGTACAGGTACTGCCACGTTTATTAACTACGAAAAAGGAAGATTGGGGTACAATTTCAGCCTGTAAACAGAAGCAAGATGAAGACACTAGTGATTACTATGCCCGATTCGAGAAATGTTTTGGTATAAATAGTGGCATAAAAGCAAGTAGCGAATCATACCCGCATCTGTTTGTAACAAAATTAGTAGAAAATGCTCTGCCCCCAGTGAAGAATAGAGTATTAAAATTCGAGAGTACCTGGCAAGGTAACACTCCAACACAAATGTTACAAATGTTACAGTACCATCACAATAGAATTAGAGAGGAACAAGAACATGAACACAGACGCATGAAAGACACAAAAATGAAAATGCTAGTTTCCCAGACAGTACCAGCTGAAGGACATAAAAAGGGTATGACACATTCCGATTCAGCAGGACCTGTAAAAGGGACATGCAATTATTGTAAAAAGCCAGGTCATTATGTACACGATTGTCCAGTGCTAAAACATAATATCTCTATAGGTAAAACACAAGAAAGATCACGGCCACTAAGACAAGATCAGAATGAACAAGGAGCTATGCAGCATGCCCAGGCCATGCCAGCCGCACAACAGCCAATACAGTTTGTGCCAGCTGCACCACCGTTGCCTGCTGCTGCCACACAGACCACAACACGACAAATGTATCAGACTGCACAGTATGAATATCCTGAGTATCAGCGTTACGCATGAACTAGCCTAGAGAGGGAAGTTGACTTACCCCTTATTGAGATTCCTGTAGATCAAGAAGGACCTTATGTACATAGTGAATTATTAGGTCAAGATAGAAAATTTTTACTCGATACAGGGGCAAGTCGAACAACTATAAAACGTAGTGAAGTTCCAGGGGCACCCCTCTCAGGCTCTCAGAATATTTCCCTTGGTTTTTCAGGAAAACCTATTGTTAATGAAGTATCACAGCCTCTTCCACTTACGATAGGACCTTTGACCCGAACTACAGATTTATTGCTTACTAAATCATGTCCAGAAAACTTGCTAGGAATAAAAACTCTGAAAGCCCTAGGAGCCATAATATGTTGTTCTCCGGAAGGAGTAAGGTTGTTTTTACGTGATTTTAAAGGTCACTATGTATCTAGAGACATGGATCCCCGACTATAGACTTTACCTACACATCTATGGGCACAAGGCCCTACTGATGTGGGTTGCATGAATATTACACCATATCGAGTCACACTCAAGGCAGGAGTGGTGCTACCACGAATGCGACAATACAAGTTACCACCAGATGCTGTAGTGGCTTTACTACAAATCATTGACGAGCTAATTGCCCAAGGAGTAGTTGTAGAAACAGACTCCAATGTATGTAATTCACCGATAATTCCGATTCTTAAACGAACAGATCCTACAGCCCCGCCAGTATATCGATTGGTTATTGATCTGCGCGAGTTAAACAAATGCATTGTGCCACAATTTCCTGTGGTTCCAGATATCTCGTCATTATTGACAGCTATTGATTCTGAAGCAACATTCTTTACTGTAATTGACCTCAAGAATGCCTTTTTCAGCGTCCCAATAGATCCGGAAAGTCAATATTTGTTCGGATTTAGTTTAAATGGGCGCAGCTTTAAATTCTCACGCGCACCTCAAGGATTTACAGAAAGCCCCAGCATCTATAGCCAAGCACTGAAACGAGAACTTGACAGTATCCACATGCCAGTTAACACTGCTCTGCTCCAATATGTCGATGATCTGCTGATCACCGCGAGAAGCGAACCCGAATGTGAGAAAGCATCACTGACCGTTTTACAATTTCTAGCCGAAAAGGGGCACAAGGTGTCCCCTTCTAAGCTGCAATTCTGTGTCCAGCGAGTTGTTTATCTTGGACACTCGCTGTCCAAGGAGGGAAGGCAGCTTACACCCGACCGCATTCAGTTAATAACTAACATGCCAATACCCAAGACACAAAAGGAAGTACGAGCTTTCATAGGCCTCACGTCATATTGCAGGCAGTGGATCCCTCAGTACGCATTTCTAGCAAAACCACTCATTCAGTTAACCACACAGGAGGCAGCCACACCGACTGTTCTCCCTTGGACTCAGGAACACACACAAGCTTTTGAAAGCCTAAAGAAAGCTCTATGTCAAGCACCCGTTTTAGCAACGCCATGTTACAGAAAACAGTTTACACTCTTTGTTACAGAACGCGAAGGTACTGCCTTGTCAGTACTCACACAGGAACAAGCAGGAGCACACAAACCATGTGCTTATTTTTCTAGTACATTAGATCCCGTAGCTCAGGCTTTGCCTGCATGCCTGAAATCAGTAGCAGCGACAGCTTTAGCAATCAGACAAAGCGATGCTATAGTGTTAGGACATCCATTGACAGTTCAAGTACCACACGCAGTAGAGGTTCTTGTGAATAGAACGCAAACACAACACTTGACTATAGCACGACTTACGGGGTATGAACTTACATTGTTTCAGCCACATATAGAAATCAGACGCTGTAACACATTGAATCCTGCCACACTTCTACCTGTAATCGGAACAGACCCACTAGCCCATGACTGTATTGAAGTTATTACGATAACGACGAAACCCAGACAAGACTTAACCGATGTCCCATTGTCAGATCCAGACCTGACATTGTATGTAGATGGTTCATGCATGAGAACAAGTACAGGAGAGTTAGTGGCCTCTTACGCAGTCACAACAGATACTGAAGTCATTGAAACTAATCGTATAAATACTTTGTCAGCTCAAGCCGCAGAGCTCATCGCTCTGACACAAGCCTGTATTCAAGCCACGAATAAAAAAGTCAACATATACACTGACTCACGTTATGCATTCGGAGTTGTACACGACTTCGGCGTGCTGTGGCGAGAGAGAGGTTATTTAACTTCCCACGGTGCCCACATTCAGCACGGACCCCTCATTCATGCCTTATTAGATGCAATACATCTACCCACTGCAATATCAATTATGAAATGTAAGGCTCATACGAAGGTTACTGATATCATTTCCCAAGGCAATGATCTAGCCGACAGAACAGCTAAACAGACTGCTCAAACTCAAACCCCCGACATGACAAAGACAATAGTCCCGACACCGACACATTGTATGACAGTTAAAGATCCTACTCTTGACGTAATTGACATACAGACACATGCTACACCAGATGAAATAAAGAAATGGACTGAATTAGGAGGGATCCAAACGGACCAAGGATGGATGATGAAGGAAAAATCTGTATGGTTCCTTCCTGACTCAATGGTCCAAGTTATAATTAACACTATACATAGTCCAGCACATCTAGGAGAAAAAGCTATGCTAGACAGCATTCAACACATTTGGTTCAATAAACATTTACGAGCAGCAGCAAAACAAAAGGTCCGTACCTGTATGATCTGTTGTCAGTTTAACCCAGGAAAAAGCGTTCCCGTAGAACAGGGTGGATTTCATACTCCTAATCATCCTTTTGAAGTACTCCAGATGGATTATATCCAGATGGAACGATGTCGAGGATTCAAATATGTTCTCGTAGTTGTCTGCGCTCTGTCCCGTTGGACAGAGGCATACCCGGTTTCAGATTACACTGCCCCGACTACTGCCAAACAGTTGGTTCGAGAATTCTTCCCACGATACGGTTTACCACGTGCTGTTCACTCAGATAACGGCCAGCCGTTCTCATCCGAATTAATGAAACACGTTTCACTTCTGTTAGGATATCAGTGGAAATTCCACTGTGTCCGACACCCCGAGGCAGCAGGTCTCGTAGAAAGACATAACCAGATCCTGAAAATCAGAATGTCCAAAATATGCAGAGAAAAAGGTGTCGACTGGGTAGTAGCGTTACCCGTTGCACTCTTTTACATGAGAATGGTAGCACACTCACGAACAGGGCTATCCCCGTATGAGGTGATCTTCGGCAGACCACCGAATATGTGGGGGACGCCCATACCACGCAAAATAACTGATATTGACTGTAATATGCTGACAGATTACTTGGCTTCCTTGATGTCTGCACTACAATCTTGTCGTTCACAGGTAGCTGCAGCCTTTCCCGACAACACTGAGGTGAAACCCCATGACGTTGTTCCGGGTAATCTTGTCTTTGTGAGGAATTTCGACCGAAAGACTCAGCTGGAGCCCAGGTGGAAAGCACCCAAGTTGGTCCTGTTGACCACGAGGACAGCCGTGAAGATCGAGGGCCGCAAGGGCTGGATTCATTCAAGTCATATCAAGAAATTTCATGGACTATCCTCGGATATAGACATTGTGCCCTGCACTCCCTCACAGACTGATTCAAAACTTCCTTTGGTTGAAAAAACTGAAACAGAACTTTATAAAGAAAAATTGAGGCCTAGAACGTCAGACAATTTGATTGTTTAAGTCCTCTCCAAGGTGAAGCGGTTGAATTTGTCCCTGACATGTATCCTCTAGACCTGAATCATGAACAGTCGCGAAAAATGTTGAAACGACAGGCGTATTATAAATCACTGCGTAGCCACTGTATGGGGACATTATTAATTCTGTTTTTATTGAGTCTTTTAATAATCATTACAAGTATGTTGTTGCACATATATTACCCTATTTCTAGACATGTTTATAATGTTACTGCTGAACATTCTTTTAGTGACTTACCTCCGCATGAATTATCTTATAGACTTGCGCTGCGCAATAACACTTTCATTAGTATGTTACATCATTCCCATCAGACTAGTAATGCCACCAATTGTTGGGTGTGTGGCCGACTCCCTCCCTATCAGAATTATGAAGGAGTCCTGCCTTTCTTTCCACATCCATTCACACATAATGGCTCCTGTGGAGCATGGTTTAGTTTAATCAATTCCATAGACTCAGACACAGCAGTTTACCAAGATCATTGGATATGGGGAAACCTGAACCTGGTTTTACTCAAGGTCTGCTACCCTGACAAGGAGGGTCGCCCCAAAAGAACAGGAACTGATCTAGAAAATGAAGTATATGGATTAGGTAATTTTACACCTAATCTCAGGATTCTAAATGTCGTATCCGAAGTTGAACTAGTCTTACCCACCATGTCAGTATTCCCAGCGAAGGGTGAATTGTGTGTAAGAAAGGTTGGTTCCATACATATGGGCCATAGTAAATGCACTACTATAGTAGAATTCCGTGATCAAGGCAAATCTTCATTTAAAGCTTCTCGTCACTCCTACTTTATATGTGGTCAGACTGCATATATGCGTCTACCTCCAGATTGGGATGGTACCTGCTACATTGCATTCCTTTTGCCACCCGTTTTTCTAGCTCCTCCTGATTATTACAGAAATATTCATTTAGTACACAACAGAAAGCGGAGAGATCTCCCCATTGTCGATTACACTGAGACGGCATGGGACAAGTATGTAGATTTTAATAAAGGCATCTTTCCCTATATAGGTACTGTTACTAATAGTAAGCTGATACGTAGATTAACCAGAACCCTTGAAGCAGTAGTGAATGAGACTATTTCCGCCTTAGGCAATTTAACAGAAGAGCAGTCTGCTATGCGGATTGTTGTGCTTCAAAATCGTCTTGTCCTTGACGTCATCCTGGCTGACAGGGGCGGAGCTTGTAGGGTCATCGGATCAAGCTGCTGCGTATTCATACCAGAAAATTCGCCATCTGTATATAAAGCCATCACTCGCCTTCATAAGATTGTAAATCAGATACACCAGAACCCAGGCACTTGGACTTGGTCCAGTTGGTTTTGGAGTGTGATATCAGCCTGGGGATGGAGAGTTTTATCCTTCCTTGGTATTGGCCTTCTCATACTATTCAGTTGCTGTCTATGTCTACAATGTGGACCAGCGATTTGTGGTCTGTGTGCCACATCGTGTATTCCACCACCAAGATTTCATTCAAGATCACGGAAGAAGAAAGAAGAACAAATGATGCTATATGAACAGATCAATGGATTGATGAAGATCGATATCTCTTGAAGGGCAAGTAGGGGACAAGGAGGGAATGTGGAAATGTGGATTTTCCTGGTCAGTTATGTCCCCTATCTTGGACCCCAACGGTTCTATGTGCATGTCACAAGTACATGTATGTTCCCTCCAGTTCCAGTTATGAAGACGCAAATACATGTGCGTCCACCGTCAACATGTCCTCTGTCAGATCCGCCATGAATAGGCCGGATATTCCATTCTTAAATATGAAAGGCCACCGGCTTTATATGGTTCACTTATGCCATTTTACAGTCCAGGCAAGTAGGCCCTGATTCTGTCATCAAACTCCTTTTGCCTTCTGCCTCTGAAAGCTCCAGTCTGAGCCTGCATCTGTGACCATGAACTTTGTCTCATTCTCTGCGCGGCTCACGAAGCCTGACATCAGCCTATTCTCTGCCAAGAACTGTATTTCACCTTCGAATTATCTGCTTCCCCCTCAGCCGATGCATTCCTGCCTAGTAGTTTAAGTAAACATCCTTCCAGTTACCAAGCAAAAGGCCCGGCTTCTCTGTCCTCATGCAAGTAATTCATAGCCCTGTCACCATGGAATATTCCTACCCCCTCGCATTCAGGGTAGACACTTAGACGCTTGTACACGCACGCACAGTCAGTATAGAATAGATTCTGTCCGAGAGTCCTTCTTTTGTGGATAACATAGTTCTTCAAACATAGGATGTTAGATATGATTTGGGATTAGGTTGACCTGACCCCCCAGACTTTTCGTCTCCACATGTAGAGCTAATGTCAAGTCCCCTTCACCCCCTAGTTACACGTCAATTACACGTCATACTGCTGCGCGCGCATCTATGTCAAGTATTATCTTATAGATCCACCTATGTATGACATCATAACCAATCATGTTTCTTTTTTACTCCTTATTACACCCATTTTCGGTTACGCAGGTTCCTTATCAATTGTTACGCCTACTGTATTTGCTTCATTATAATGTATGTACTATAAAAGTTACTTTTTGTCAATAAAGTATGTACTTCACTTCCTGAACCCCCGTGGTGATGGAACTTGGAGCATCCGATTATAATCGATTATTGGAATAAAGCCCATTCCGAAACTCTAATATCACGGATTCTGCCTCTCATTTTACTGAGCTATTTTATTATGATTCTGTATCAAATTCAGTCCCGGTAAAGGAATTTTATTTACCACAAGGGGACCAGGAAGCATAGAAAGATAAAAATTTACAATGGGAAGAAGCATCACTTTGATAGTGGCGAGCCTTCCCCACCAGGATAAGAACAGGGGAGACCAATTGTCTATAAAGGAAGAAATCTTCTTAACAATAGCTTTTTGGTTAAGCTTAATAATTTCTTTAATGGTATTGGCATAGAGTATACCGAGGCATTTTATATTACCAGAATTCCATTCAAAGCCAGAATCCTGAAACATGTAGGGACGGCAAAATTTGTTAAGAGGTAAAACCTCAGACTTATCAATATTAAGTTTATAGCCAGAAACCTGAGAATATTCATGCAGCATCGAAAAGAGTGAAGTTAGAGAGGTAGTCAGATTAGAAATATAAAGTAAAATATCTGCATAGGCAGTAAACTTAATGTGAATGTTCTTAAATATGAAGCCTGTGTATGATGGAGAACGTCGAATTTCTTCTAAAAAGGGTTCCAACGCCAGAATAAAAAGAAGAGGGGATAGAGGACAGCCCTGTCTAGTGCCTCTATGCAGAGGGAAATAATGAGATTGAGAGCCGTTAACCCAGATAGAAGTGGAAGGTGCGGAATATAATAATTGAATGTATCAAATAATAGTGGGGCTAAAACCGTGCCATCTTAGAGCACCAAACATGAAATCCCAGCAGACAATGTCAAATGCTTTCTCAGCATCCAGTGTAATAGCGGCAACTGGGGTATCCATCTTTGAGACGAGGTGAATGATGTTAAGGAAAGTTCTCGAATTATTAGTAATGGACCTGCCTTTAACAAAGCCAGTTTGATAAATGTTAGTAAGGCTAGGAATGATTTTATTAATACGGGAGGCCAAAATTTTAGCATAAGTTTTACAGTCAGTATTAAAGAAATCGGTCGATAATTCTTACAACAGGAAGGATCTTTATCTTTTTTAGGAATCAAACATAACATTGCCTGTGTAAAAGAGCCTTGGGATTCCCCTTGAGCAAGAAAGTGGGTATACAAAGAAAATAAATATGGTAATCGGATGTCCTTAAAGTACAAATAAAAACAGACCGTAAATCCATCAGGACCAGGTGAATTTGATCCTGAGAAGGGACGGACTCTGGAGTATAAAGTGATGAATAATATTTAACAAAACAGTCAAGGATTTTATCGTCCGTGTATTGATGGTTCCCGTGCGAGTCAATGATGGTTGTTATTTTGGATTTTTGTTTTTTAATTTTGAGATAGTTAGCGAGAGCTTTGCCAGCTTTATTACGACCCCCGTACATTTTGGCATGAAAGTTAAGAAGGTTATTACATGCTGAGTCCCATGAATGTATGTTGTATTGCATTTTAGCTTTAATAAGAGAGGAAAGTGTTTCTGAGGTATTTTGGTGAAGTAGAGATGCTCTAAATCTTTAATTTGCTTAAGAATTTTAGCGGACACTGATAAGGCTTTTTCTTTTTTTGGGATACGAAGTCAATAATAAATCCCCTGGCAGTGGCCAAGCATCCAGAATAAAATGAAACTTAGAAGTAGAATGAAGGTTATTAGTGAAAAAAATCTACTGCAAAGAGCTGAAATTGTTCAGTAAACTGTGAATCTAAGAGTAGCGAGTTGTTAAAACGCCAGCGCCTAGGTAAATGAGTAGGTGAAGGAAAATCCAAATCAATTATGACAGGGGCATGGTTAGAGATTAAAATAGAGCCAATTTCTGAATTAGTCATAAATTGAAGGGCGTGTTGAGTAAGAAAAATATAATCAATACGTGAGTGTGATGCATGAACTGGGGAGAAAAAAGAAAATTCTAAAGTGTCAGGATGGGAAAGTCTCCATGAATCTATAAGGCCTCTGGAAGAGATGGCTTTAAAAAAGGACTTTTGCATCTTATTAGGTATATATCTGGTGAGCGATTTTCGATCTAGAAAGGGGTCCATAAGCTGATTACAATCACTACCTACGACTAAATCGTCAGTATCATGAGAAGAAAGAAGCATGGAAAAATCATTCCAAAAAGTTAAATCTACACCATTAGGGCCATAAACATTACAAAAGGAAAATTTTGTATCATTAATGGTGACATCTAAAAACAACCATCTACCGCAGTCATCATGAAACTTATTCTGTAACTGAACAAACAATGATTTGTGAAATAGAATAATTACACCATTCTTGTTGTTTACTGCCGGGGAGCAAAAAGCCTCCCCAACCCATTGCTTACGTATGTAGGACAAATCTTGTGAATTAAG